>NW_026731896.1:0-277500 GCF_028476545.2 Physella acuta | reverse complement strand
TTACAGTCCGATATCTATACAGTCCGATACTTAGATAGTCCACTCTTTGCTGCCAGAGACTTTGATCATTCGCCTTTGATACTACGACTGATCTTCAGAATTATATTTAATAGTCTCGACACGTTGCGTACCCTAACCACCACCAACGCCCCCTTTCCCATCACCCCCCCCCCAACCCCCCACTGACCACCCAAGTCCCTAAAGTTCTATGACATCAAAGTTTGAAACTTCTCTAGTCTGAGATCGTCTTTTAATGAACTCACGTAATTACGCCCGAGGTTTGCCCTCCTCTTTTCAGGGCCCACGCAACATCGCAATCATCATACGTCATTCATACAAATATCAGACACCCCGTCCCACACTAACATTAACACACACAAATACACACATTTATATATATATATATATATATATATATATATATATATATATATATATATATATATATATATATATATATATATATATAAAAAAAATTCTACACATGTAAAGGTCACAATACATCTACAGGGGCAACACGTACGAGCCCCGTCTTTCCTCTCCTAATTTTCTATTCAACCACACAAAAATATGTCACATTAGCATACAGATTCGGTATTCCTGATTGGGAATCCCTGGGGTATGCGTTGGGGTTTTTTGTTTTTGTCCTATTGTCACTTCATGTTTCACATCATTCTGTACGCGTGGAGTCGGCAGGTTAAGTCATTGCCACGTCGTTCAGTACACACAAATGTGGACAAATGTACAATATGGTGGACAAATGTACAAAATGGTGGTCAAATTAACAAAATGGTGGACAAATATTTCTTATATTTGGACAAATGCATCATATGTTAAACGAATATCTCTGTTTTTAGATTTTATTTTAAATATTATAAATCCAAATTCTTAACAGTTTCAAATTGATCGTCATCAAAAATTTAAACCAGACTGTCTACCGCCTAACAACCTTAGAGCATCACTAATGCTAGCCATTCTTTGACTCGTATTTGAATTTTTCCTTCACAATCATTGTCTAGTCAAGAGATACCACATGCTATAAGTTTCCGAGTAAGTTCTAGAAACTAGAAATTGTTTCTATACTTTTACTATTTTTTTCTGATAGGAGAGTTCGTTTTTAAAAACTTGAGTTTCCCCTTAGGGCATGTAATAGTCTTATGAAACAATCTATTTTAGTTTTTCTTTTTTCCATTCAAGATAGTTCAGTTCTTTGAAGACCTAGTATTTTTCTTTGTTCATAACACCCTGTGTTTCATCAAAGTTTAATACATTTATTTTTTCTTAATATCTCGAATTTTTTAAATGTTGTTCTTTAATGTAGCGTTTAAAATTTGAATTAGGCAATAACATTTGTCGCTTTTAAGTTTTATTACAAAACCCTTTTCAAATTCAAAATCAAGATTCAACTTGAAATCTATAGTAGGATATCCCCCAAAATCTAAGCCAACATCTATTCCCCTCCCCTCACCCTTGTTGGGGGTCATTGGAAAACAACAGATTTGTGTGGTTTGTCTATGGTTAAGTGTCGCATGACGGCGTCCACCCCTCCCCATGTCTGACCACAGCGGGATGCCTCCATCTAGGTGGCTCGCTTTGGTCACGAACACGCGGCCAATGAAGTTCATCTAGGAACTTTTGCACCCTGGCCGGTGACCTTTACTGGAAGGTCATACACCCAGTGATGTCGTGTTAGCATCAGTTGTTTGATTTTGGAGTTATCTCTCCTAGATGGGTTACTGTCACCACCTATGAGCCTCATCTGCATGTGGGTTCGAACTCGAGACTTTCCGGTTTAGCGGCCATGACCACACCGATCCCTAAACCAAGATCTAATCCAAATTTAAACCAAGATATTTTCCAAAATTTAAACCAAGATATATTCCGAAATATAAACCAAGATCTAATCCAAAATTTAAACCAAGATCTATTCCGAAATCTAAACAAAGTTGTATTCCAAAATCTACACCAAGATCTTTTCCAAAATTTTAACTAACATCTATTCCAAAATCTACACCAAGATCTTTTCCAAAATTTTAACCAAGATCTATTCCAAAATCTAAACAAAAAAAAAATGTGCTCGCTATCTAGATTTCGCTTGTATTAATATCGCAATTTACCCGGCATGTGTTTTGAGTTTGTTTGGATTCTGTTCCCGTGTGAAGCTACACAAGCGTCCAATTCGTTGGTTTAACCAGGCTGTACGACCGTAGAAAGCCGTGCAGCCAGATTTGGCATCATATTCGTCTCAATCTGACAGTGTCAGTCCAAGTCGGTGAGGGGGGGGGGGGGGGGGGGGGTCAACTATGCATTATATTTTTTTTTAAGAATTTAGTTTTTAACTAATGAAAGTTTAATTGGCATTAAGTTGTTAATTAATTCTAATATTTTTTGTCGTTTGAATGATTAATCAAACTAATATTGATGTTGTTTTTTTTTTTTGTGGGCTGGGTCGTTTTTTCACGTGAGGTGAGTTGGGTGGGGTGGGTAGGGAGGGGGGAGGTTAGATATGGTTGGAGGGATCCAGAGACAACTCCAAAATCAAACAACTGCTGCCTTGTAGTTTGTTCTTTGTTGGACAAAAGGTTTGGAAGCAAATCCAAAGAGAAAAGCAGGCTGAAATCAAAGTCAATTGCCTCAATGGCGCATAACCATATGCTTAATTGTGTTGGAGGGGATCCCTTCTAATATTAAAATTAAGAACGAAGAAGAAGAAGAAACAACCGTGCTTTTATTATTTTACCTTATAGTGATTGTTGTATTATTTAAGTCCATTGTTTATACAAAGGTTTTATGTTAGATTAAAAAGCTAGCCTTGTTGAAGCCTCTAGAAAAACACGAGATTTATATAAACTATCTTTCATCGGATAAAATCATAATCATAACAGTAATATGTACCCACACAGGATGTTGTGGTCAGATTGTGATTGTATGTACCCACACAGGATGTTGTGGTCAGATTGTGATTGTATGTACCCACACAGGATGTTGTGGTCAGATTGTGATTGTATGTACCCACACAGGATGTTGTGGTCAGATTGTGATTGTATGTACCCACACAGGATGTTGTGGTCAGATTGTGATTGTATGTATCCACACATGATGATGTGGGCAGATTGTGATTGTATGTACCCACACAGGATGTTGTGGTCAGATTGTGATTGTATGTACCCACACAGGATGTTGTGGTCAGATTGTGATTGTATGTACCCACACAGGATGTTGTGTGCAGATTGTGATTGTATGTACCCACACAGTATGATGTGGGCAGATTGTGATTGTATGTACCCACACAGTATGATGTGGGCAGATTGTGATTGTATGTACCCACACAGTATAATGTGGGCAGATTGTGATTGTATGTACCCACACAGGATGTTGTGGGCAGATTGTGATTGTATGTACCCACACAGTATGTTGTGGGCAGATTGTGATTGTATGTACCCACACAGGATGTTGTGGGCAGATTGTGATTGTATGTACCCACACAGGATGTTGTGGTCAGATTGTGATTGTATGTACCCACACAGGATGTTGTGGGCAGATTGTGATTGTATGTACCCACACAGTATGATGTGGGCAGATTGTGATTGTATGTACCCACACAGTATAATGTGGGCAGATTGTGATTGTATGTACCCACACAGTATGATGTGTGCAGATTGTGATTGTATGTACCCACACAGTATGATGTGGGCAGATTGTGATTGTATGTACCCACACAGTATAATGTGGGCAGATTGTGATTGTATGTACCCACACAGTATGATGTGTGCAGATTGTGATTGTATGTACCCACACAGGATGTTGTGGGCAGATTGTGATTGTATGTACCCACACAGTATGATGTGGGCAGATTGTGATTGTATGTACCCACACAGTATAATGTGGGCAGATTGTGATTGTATGTACCCACACAGTATGATGTGTGCAGATTGTGATTGTATGTACCCACACAGTATGATGTGGGCAGATTGTGATTGTATGTACCCACACAGTATAATGTGGGCAGATTGTGATTGTATGTACCCACACAGTATGATGTGTGCAGATTGTGATTGTATGTACCCACACAGTATGTTGTGGGCAGATTGTGATTGTATGTACCCACACAGTATGTTGTGGGCAGATTGTGATTGTATGTACCCACACAGTATGTTGTGGGCAGATTGTGATTGTATGTACCCACACAGTATAATGTGGGCAGATTGTGATTGTATGTACCCACACAGGATGATGTGGTCAGATTGTGATTGTATGTACCCACACAGTATAATGTAAGAAAGCTACAGAAATATATCGCTGAAAGTTAAAATGTATTTTTAAATATACGATCTGTCTCTTTTCATCCGACCCCCCCCCCCTCCACTCTCTCCCTCCCCCGTTTTATTTTCCTCCCCTCTCCTTCTAATCATCTCACCTTTATCTCAGTCAATTACCTCAGTATTCCTAATTGCCATTAGAGGGTCACGCCCCCCCCCAACCATCCTGCGCCAGTGCTCACCATCCCTTCCCCCCCCTCCTTCTATAACAGCCGACATGTCAGTGCACATGCGTCATGCTGCAGGCGATGAATTAAAGCACTTGAAGGCACCCGGTCACAACATTAACGAGCACAATCCGCTCTCTCTAGCCTCGTTATGGACAGATCAGGTTGTCCAATGTCCAGGTCAGAACCGTAGGGGGATCATGGGAGTGGGGGGGGGGGGGGCGTTTTGTTACATATATATATATATATATATATATATATATATATATATATATATATATATATATATATATATATATATATATATATATATATATATATATATAAAACCAGTGTATGCGTTAGTAATGTATTTTTCAAACATTCTGCACCAGAGGTCAGTGGCGTAGCGAGGTCGGGTGTCACCCGGTGCGGCACTTAATGGTGTCACCCCCCCCCCCCAGAGGCGTAGCGACCCGTCCCGGGGACAAACTTTCAAGTATTCGATTTACACCCCCGCCCCCCCCCCTCGCTACGCCCCTGCCAGAGGTCCCCTTGTTGTGCAAGCAAAGAATTTTGTTTACATCTCTATAAAGGTCAGAGGTCAGAGGAAGCAAATAAGGCCTAATTAAACTCACTTTCAACTTTGCTGAATCAATTATTCTTCTCACAGCTACATGGGGAGGGGGGTAGTTTGTTTTTTTTTTTGGGGGGGGGGGGAGGGGAACGTGGTCAGGTGGTAGAGGTTTAGTGCTAACCTGAAAGTCCTGAGATCCGGGCAGATGAGGCCCGTCAGTTAGGGACAGCACCTGCTGCCTTGTAGTTTGTTCTTGGTTAGACAAAAGCTATGGAAGCAAATCCAAAAAGAAAAGCAGGCTGAAATCAGAGTCAAAGACCCATATGGCGCATAACTTAATTGTGTTGGAGAAATATTCTCTAACTAGGCTTGAAAATTCTATGTAATCATACTTTTAAAAATTTATTTTTTTTTAAAATATTGCAAGCAATAAAATTAAAGTTACATTTTAAAAACTAGAAGCTGTTTGGGAACCATCGATTACACTCATTTTCATATTTTTTGTATAGAATATAAGCCGTTGAAAAGCCGTTTAGAATTATTTTATCAATTCAAATATTTAAAAAAAACCGCCCTCAACCTCTCCTTGAAGTCAACCGGAGTGGCCAGGGAAAGTAAAACAATGAAAGTAACAACAATTGTTTTCCGTGATAAAATACACAATAGCGGTCAATGGTGATTTGTGTCTATCCTTGTATTTATATTCAATAATATAACATCCCCAACCACTACAACCTCTTGACTCTATTAATCCAAATTAAAAATATAAGTGTTTGCTAAATTACTATTATATTACTAGTAATTATTTGTTTAAATATTTCTAGCCTAAAGAAAACCGGAAGTCATTTTGTACTTATTACACAAATGTTAAAAAATATTAAATTTTGGTTGAAAAATTGACTTTCTGGCAACACCTTTTGGAACCAACTTTTCAAGCCTATTGAGAGCGAAAAAGAATAATTATTTTGATAATTTATTGTAAGCTTACATAACCTACCTTGACCCAAATTGTGGATGGGTATAAATAAAAAGAAATATGCTGTGCTATTTTTATACTTCTAGGAATTGAGGTGTATGGGTGGGGGGGGGTTGAGCAAAACATTTTTGCCCGAGGAGCCCCATCGTCTGATCAATTTTTGACGCGCCCCTGGGTGGAGGAAAAGGAAGTCGAATGTCCACAATTTTTGTCTTTTGATTTCCCCTCGTGCTTGTTGTGTTTACACGTTTATTTTTATTTATTTGTTTTTTGCTTTGAAACTTCCCAGCGAGCGTGCATGTGACATCGAGACGAAATGACAAGCCAGTGACAAGCCAGTGCGTTCCTATGTCAACAAGCGTGGCTGGCCGCTGTGGTTATTAATTAGGCGCTGTGCGGGGCAGAAGACATCCTTGTATCGACGGCTTTGATTGGCTCGTGTAATACAAGGCTCTACGCGCTTTGTCAGCGGATTCTTCATGCAAGGGGAAGCTACTCTACGATACAGCGTTACAGATTAGATCCCCTAAAAACTGTGGCACTACAGAGTGTTGTGACGCTTTGATGCGTTTGTTTGTTTGTTTGTTTGGATGTAACATGCGTCAATGACAGGTAAGTCAGATTAATTTTTAGTTTAGTGGAGATGAGCTAGGGAATAACATACACATACATACATACATACGCAAACACAAACACGCTGACAACTAATCCACACACAAACATAACTACACAGAGACAGGCGAACAACTTACACACACACACACGCACACACACACACACAGTATAAAAAATATATAACTTCTATGTGTGCTCTATTGGGTTAAGTTTTAGTTGCTGTTTGCTAAGTTGACCAAATTGTTAGCAGCCCACCCACCCACCCCCATTTCCACTACCCCCCCCCCTCTCTCTCTCTCAATATAAATAGCGTGATAAATATTCCTTTAAATTCTCCATCAAAAATGGATGCCGTCTCGTCTACAAGACGTGTGTGCGTGTGTGTGTGTGTCTCACTCTTTCACTGTCTGCTATGTGTGTGTGTGTGTGTGTGTCTGTCTGTCTGTCTGTCTACTTTGTGTGTGTGTGTGAGTGCGCGCTTATGAGAGAGACTAATGTACAATAAAACGTTCCACATAAATCTCCCACAATTCCACTTTCTCTCTACTTTTTGGGTACGTAATTTCCGTAAGGATTTAGTGCGCATCTCGTTAAAAGAACAGCTGCGTTGGGGGGGGGGGGGGGGGGGGTATTAGGATGGTCATTATAACCCTACCCCACCTCCCCAAACATAAATCTCCCACTCCAATGTTTATGACATAAAACACTGTTACTTCATTAGACTCATTTCAGAATAAATAAATAAATAAATAAATAAATATATATATATATATATATATGTGTGTGTGTGTGTGTGTGTGTGTGTGTGTGTGTGTGTGTGTGTTTGTGTGTGCGTGCGCGTGTGTTTTTTAAGGTGAGTCTCTCCCTCGCCCCCCCCCCCTACCCCCCCCCCCTCGCTCCCCATGACGGTAAAAAAAAATTTACAGTAAAGTTTTAAGACATTTTAGGACAGTTTTTAGACACTAATAGGACAATTTTTTTTTTAGGTTTAGTAAAGTTTAAGGCCATTGTTTGGACATGTTGATAATGTCCTCTTGTTGAAGAGAGTGTGTCGAGGAAGCAACTAATGTGGGAGTTATTTGTCTCGGGACAGAGAGACTGACGTCACGGGTACACCGGAAGTGACGTGTCACCCGCTGCCTAAAAAAAAAAAAAACATTTTTAAAATAATTTTATTCTAGAACATTCCTGTCCCGGCCATTTTTTTTAACAAGGGGCTAACCTTGAGATGAATTTAAATCGATGGCTTACCCCAGGGGATGCGGGGGAGGGCGAGGGGGCTCAAGATTTGCTGGCTAGAATAATATGTTTCAATGTGTTTAAAAAAATGCACTTGGTACTACCAGTGTTTCTTCCAGACTTTTTTTCTTCGGGGGGGGGGCACTTGAAATTTTCGGGGGGTGGGCGGTCTAAAATTTTCGGGGGAGCGGACACTGTTAAAAGTATTTATTTTCTATATAAATTCCATTTCTTTGGGGGGGGGGGCGGTAGATTTTCTTCGAGGAGGTGCCTGAAAGAAACTCTGGTTTCTACCAACGACCTCATTCAGCTGGGTGTCAATCGGTGCCGTAGCTGTGGATCTCTTTCTCTCTCACGCTCGTACGCGCGCACACACACACACACACACGAGCGCATACACTTTTTTCTATTTACATTTAAATGTCAACAACTACCCATCCCATTTAATTAGGCTTAATTAGTTAAAACATTTTTTGTAAGTAAATGTGTTAGGTCAGGCGTATAAGGAGTCATCCGGTGCAGAGCGTCATTGTGACGCTGACGCTCGTTGTAATTTTGTTTAAAGGATTAAATGATTGAATGGAACAGCGTGGCCTAGCTGTAGACCGCTAGACTACTAGCCTGAAAGTCTCGAGTTTGAATCCTGGTTCAAGTCCGTAGAACGTCCCTGAGTCCCACCTCTGAAGGCTACCTAACTCACGATAGGGAAAGTAAAGACGGCTGGAAACAGTGCTGACCACACTATCTCTTCATACGCCGATGTCACAGAAAGGGAACTTTAATTAAATTATTGCAACAAACTCCCATGTTGTTTCAGGTGTATGTAAATCATCATATTTTATCAGGGCAAGACAAAGACGTTATGTCTTGTGTTAGTACAAGGTTTAGGGCAGTGACTATAACTAAACCAATGGCTCGACACTGCGAACTAATGACAACAAATGTCCGAACGACATTTGCCCGAATGTGACAAATGTCTGAAGGCTGTTTTCCTGAAAATTATTATTTTAATAATCAAGTAGAACTTTTAAATACATTTGAATTTAATATTTTAATTATTACTTAATAATGTAATTGTATTTTAATTATATCCCTACTGAAATGGTAGTTCACAGGCTACAAAAATAGAATAAAATTCAATTTTTCAGTTAATTTTTAAATACTCTTTATGTTAATTTTTAGCGCAGTATCCATTCTGGAGAATTGCGTTTATTAACCCGTCATTTCTGGATGTATGAATGGATGTGTATCCGCAGCTTTAAGTCGTATCTCCTCCTCAACGAAGCAATATCGATGACTAGTTTTTCTTTCAGCACAAAAACAGGAAAAAAAAATTATTTTCAAATGATGTGCACATAAGATTTCTTCAATAATATATTTACAGGCAACCTTTCATTCGGATAAACTTTCATTCGGACAGGTTTACGTGCCGTGTAATGTAAAATGTAATTGACTGATTAGATTCTTGTAATGTATATTGTGATTGACTTTTTATTCCCCAGAACCGATGTCACAAAATGTCAAGGAATGACCTCGCTAAAATGTCCAGTTATGACCTGACCAAAATGTCCAGCTATGACGTCACGAAAATGTCCAGCTTCGCCTCCTCGTCACCACTGGTGTCCCACGCCGACAAACACGAGACTGCGCACAGCGGTGTGAGGGAGACAACCATCGAAGTTATCGCCCCTGCCCACCACAGGGGCGATAACTACAGCGCCGAGGACGCACTGTCGCATTATTACCTTGGCAACAGCTCTTGTCGCGGGGGTTGCGTCCCCTCCATTAGCAACCAAACGTACGGGACCAACTGGTCAGATCTGGTCATGTCACCTAGCTCAAACTCCACCGAGTATTACTACGCCGCTAAGATCGTATGGCAGGCGAGTGGTTCTTTTTTTTTTAATTAATTGATACATTTCTTTAACAATTAGAACCCGATTACCAAAAAAGCTTTAGGACAGTTTTTTTGGGTTTATTTTTATTTACTTTTTTTTTTGGGGGGGGGGGGGGGGGATGGGGTGTGGTGGGGGGGGGGGGGGGCAAATGCGCCTTACTTAGTTGTACCTTCTGAAATAAACATGATATTTTAGGTGTCAGTAGAAGCTAACCCTAACACAAATGTGTTAACTCTAAAACGTGATTTGACATGAGGGGGTCATCCATAAATGACGTCACGCTTTTTTGGACGATTTTTACCTCCTCCCCTCCATCACACATTTTAACAAAAGGCCAGACCTAAACCCCTCCTAAAATGACGTCACACCTCAGCCTACAATCCCCCCCCCCTTCAAAGTTGCAGTTAATTTTTTCTTATAAACTCGATATTTTTCCACATTTTTGTCTGAATTCTGTCAACATAGAGTATTTTAATCAATTTCTATTACAATTTATTAAAACAGTTTTCTTAAACGCGAAATAACGGCTAAAATACGTTTTCTAACAGGTTTTTTTTTTGTAAGGCTAAAGTGTGACGTCACACAATCTCGACACCCCCCCCCCACCCTTCATCACACACCATCACAAAATTACGGACCCCCCCTCCCCCTTTCGAGTGTGACTCATTTATGGACGACCCCCTAACCCTAACTTATGTTTGGGGAAGGGTTCGGACTAAAGTGAGAATGTGAGGATAAATGACTGGGAAAGTGGGGGGGGGGGGGAGCGTAAGTGTGATGTCACACTTGGTACACATGTCACAGAGTAATGTTTTAAAACTAAACTTTAACTGTTATCTTTGCCTTTTGAAAGAAATATTTTGTAAACTGTATTAAAGATAGATGGGTTGACCTTATGACGTAGCATTCAGCGGGTTTATTTTAGAATGAAGACAATGTCTAAAAAAAAACTTGCTGAGATGCAATTTTGGGGAGAGGTGAGGGTTGCTGAAGTGTGATGTCATTGGGGAGGGGGGGGTAATGCTCGACGATGTGTGAAGATATGGAGAAGGAGGGTAGATCTAAATATTGCAGAAAATAACTTGACGTAGTTTATGGACGTTGCCTTTACAAATAAACTTTTTTTAAACAATGCAGTGGCCCTCTAAGGATGCCTAAAGCTGATGTAGGTTTTCTAGTTTGTGTGTTGGTCAGTCCGATACTGTAAACGTGAAATGGTAGATAAATGATTGTATTAACTAGTTTGTAGTTTGCCGCTAGTTTTTAGTATGATATAAACTAGTGATACGTTGTCCTCATGTTTAAATTGAACCGCGACATTGTTCCTGTTTGAATTAAATGTTCCCTTATGTTCCCTGTGGCGTTGTTCCTGTTGAAATTAATTGTTCTCTTGTGTTCCCTGTGGCGTTGTTCCTGATTGAATTAATTGTTCCCTTATGTTCCATGTGACGTTGTTCCTGCGTTGTTCCTGTTTGAATTAATTGTTCCCTTATGTTCCCTGTGACGTTGTTCCTGTGTTGTTCCTGTTTGAATTAATTGTTTCCTTATGTTCCCTGTGACGTTGTTCCTGTGTTGTTCCTGTTTGATATAATTGTTCCCTTATGTTCCCGCAGGTCTGCCCTGTGGCTCTGTTCCTGTTCGGCACGATCGGGAACCTGCTGATCCTGCTGACCTTACGTAACCTGCGTCTAGGGCGCAGCTCCATGCACCTGTACCTGCGGGCTCTGGCCATCTCGGACCTGCTGGTGCTCTACACGGGGCTCCTGCGCCAGTGGCTCGCCTGGACCTTCGACGTGGACCTGCGGGACCAGCACGTCATCCTGTGCAAGCTGCACACCTGGCTGCTGCACGTCACGCTCTACACGTCATCCTGGCTGCTGGTCGTCATGACCTTGGAGCGCTCGTGCTCCGCCTGCTTCCCCCACCGCGTCAGCTCCTTCTGCACCAAGCGCCGCGCGTGTCTCGTCATCCTGGTCATCGTGGCCTCCCAGCTGGCCATCCAGAGCCACTTCCTGATTGGTCTCTCTCTCGTCCCCAACCCCAGCAACGTCACGGTCTGTGCCGCCTCCTCCACGCAGTATGACTTCGTCGTGAACACAATTTTACCCATCGCCGATGTCGTTTTGCTGTCTCTGCTTCCATTCTTGTTTGTTATAGTCGGGAATGTCGTCATCGTCTGGCGCGCCTTCCTGTCCTTGAAAACGGCAGCAGAACTGAGCTTAACTTTCAGTAAAAATGTTCTCCAGCGTAAGCGTAGGACCTCGTCTATGACGATTATTTTAATAGGACTCAGCGCTATTTTTTTGCTGACGACGTCACCGTCTTGTGTGTACAATCTCTGGGAGCTGGGGGGCGGGGATGACTCGTCGGTGCACGGGGCGGCCAGGGCGGAGCTGGCGTGGGCGCTGGTCAATATCCTGATGTACTGCAACAACACCTTCAACTTCTACCTCTACTGCCTCAGCGGCCGAAAGTTCCGGAACGAGATGAGGCGCCAGTTCTCCCGCCCCCACACAGATTCTTTATCCAACGCCCCCTCGGGGGTGTCGGTACAGATGCAACGTCTGGCCCACAGTGACGTCTACAACAGCAGTTACTCGCCCCTGACTTACCAGACGTCCCTCATCGCTAGACAAAGCAACGCGTACTTGTGATGCTTAAATCAGGCTTTGTATTTGTGACTCTAAAGTCATCTCATTAGGTCAGGCTTTGTACTTGTAATTCCAAAGTCATCTCATTAGGTCAGGCTTTGTATTTATGATTCTGAAGTCATCTAATTAATTCCGGCTTTATAACTGTGATTGGATGCTGTTGATTGGCATAGATCAACACCCTAATTAGCTATGCATAATCGATCTTAAAATTGTATTTTTTGACACCGAAATACCAAAATTATTTCTGGATGAAACCAATCAAAGCTAGCATCAAAATGTATATTATGTTCATTTAAAAACGGAACCTTTAATGTCTTGGCAAAACTATGTGGATGGAACTGTGGGATTTCCTTTCTTGTAGGCCGACAAGTAAACTTGACCTTGATCTAGTGATCTGGCTCATTCATGCTAGTCTCGTGACAAAAAGAAAACATGTTTTATGAATGAATGATGTGTTATTTATATGATAAGACTAGACTTGCATGTCAGTCTTGAAAAAAGGGACTCATGTCAGTCAAATGACAGTGACATGTCAGTCATGTGACATGTCAGTCATGTGACATGACAGTCATTAGACATGTCAGTCATTTGACAAGCTCGTCTACGCCCGTCACTGACAAGGCAGTCCACGTCCAAGTAGTTCAATGCTAAGCGGATATTTTGTTCGAACCTCGAAATTCGAGCGGAAGTATTCAACGTCTGCACTTTTTTTTCTGTGCCGTCCTTTCTGAATTCAAACTTTACACAGCCAATTTTGACGTCACGGTGGTATCATTTGTGTATTTAGTGGTGGTGTCACTACTAGTGGTGTTAATGGTACTCGTGACATGTATGATGTAATTTATGTCACCAGGACAACTGCTATTGACAATGACATCTACTGTGTACGAGTGTACATCACCTCGATTAAATTAATGACACTGCAGGACAATTACATCCGTTTTAATTAAGTAGTAAAAAGTAGGGACTGCATAGTCTAGCGGTAGAGCGCTAGACTCTCGACAGTCTTGAGTTCGAATCTGCGCTCAAGTAAATAGAACGTCCCTGAGTCCACCCAGCTCTGATGGCTAGCCAACTCACGTTAGTTAAGTACAGGCGGCTGGGCGTAATTCTGACCCCACTTTCCCTTCACATGTCGAGTAGACCTCGACTGAATGGGTCTCGTAAATTTCATTGCATGCTTTCATCTAGAACATTCCATTTTTGTACGGGGTTTCGCTGTGATGCATTGTCCAAACCAGCCCATATGTAGCACACAACCTAGGCTGATGAAGACATTAGTTCGAATCCTTTTATTCCAGTTGGGTCAGCTTTTAAAATATTTTGGGAATGGGAGGGGGCAGGTGGGAGGGTGTCCACCAAACCATCATGCTAACCACTAACACGGTGTGTCAGGTTCAGGGGGAGTTGAGCTTAAGAATCAACAGCCAGCCTTATGAGTTGCTCACATATTGAACTAACACTTATTGTGAAAAAAAAAGTATGTATTCATTTGTTAATTAATGTTTAATGAAGAAAGAAATGTTACCAATGCTTCACTTGTTGATCAAGGTGTGTTTATATGTGGTATGTTCTTGTGACGTACATAATAGTACATATACAACCTCAGAGTTTCTTCCAGGCATCTCTTCGGGGGGGGGGGGGGGGGAGGGGGGCTAAGAGCGTCCACCGCCCCGCCCCTCCCCCGAACGAAATAGAATTCAAATAGAAAATATATACTTTTATCAGTGTCCGCCCCCCCCATCCCGACCCCGGAAAATTTTGTCCGCCCCCCCCCCCCTCCCCCGATAAGTTCAAGTGCCCTACCTCTCCTCCGGGAAAAAAAGTTTGAAAGAAACACTGTACATACTGCAGACCAACGCTACATCCTCCACCTTTCTACAGCTACCTAGCGTGGTCTAGTGGTAGATCGCGCGCTTGCGAACCCGAAAGTCTAGAGTTCGAAACCCGATCTCGATACTGTTGGGGAGAGAGATGCTCGATTCTTTGTCCTGTTCCAGTTTGCCTAGTTACTGGGCGTAAGTTTGATGAGGTAATGACCTCCACCTATCTACAACTACCGACCGACACCCTCCCCAGGCTAATTACAGCTACCGTATAAAACCCTGTCCATATCCCTAGGGTTGGGGTTCATGCTATGGATACATACACATAGCACGTACCCCAACATAATAGATACATATCACATACACATAGCACGTACCCCAACATAATAGATACATATCACATACACATAGCACGTACCCCCTAGTCACGTAAATGCATGTATGTTATAATATCTATCCTATGTAAAATATTTTATATCATTCGAATGTAATCGAGTATGTATCGTATAGAAAACGGAATCACATCCACCACCGCCCCCCCCCCCCCCCCCCCCTCTCCCAGACAAAATAGAAAAAGTGAATGTACTCTAACTAGTGTTCTCCACGCGCTCCCCCTCCCACCGGAGAAAAAAATGTCTGAAAGAAACTGTTCATAGCCCTGAACATTCGCAGCAGGGAGCGTTCTAATGATGTATCATGTTATCTTGAAAACAGTGTCATTCATTATCCGTGCTCACATCAAAAACAATAGTTGGAACATTTTATCCAGTAACCAACAAGGTTTTATTTAAAGAACGCACGTCACGTGATTTTTTTTATTTTTTTAACACGCTGTTGGACGTTTGACAAACGAAAAAATAAAACCGGATTTTTATTTTTGGGAATAAAATTAAGCCTAAAAGTCAGGTTTTCTGGTTATGTTCAGATATATAGGAAGAAGATTCGTAATTTTGAACATGGAGATACATTCAGAAGTTAGACAGTGTCTCATGAACAAGCCACCAAAATATTTTAAACGAGCCGACCCGCGGCGTATCATATGCCGCTATTTAGTTGTTTTATTTTCTACTTTTCAGTAATTCATAATTTGTGAATTCGACAGTACCAATGCTGCCACTGAAAATATTTACCTTTAAACACTATCAGTAGGTCGTTAAGAATGATAACCCCCCCCCCCCCCTCCTTTCCCCCAACCCCTACCCTACACCCCCCTCCCATGAAAGCAGCCTCTTCTTAGTTACCTCCCCTAAGTTTAAAATCGTTTCAAACTAAATTATCTGCCCCTAATAGCCGTCACTAAACCCGACTCTACGATTGTAAACATTTAGCATGAACCACAGCTCACCAGACCATGTGGGGAGGGTGTGGTAGCGATATGCCTAGAGAGGAAGAGAGGGGGCTGCTAGGCCCGCGTACAGCTTGGTGTTTTCTATGGTATCCACTAAGAGAATTATATATATAGAAGATAGAAAGCCCGTATTTACTTCACTTGCCAGATTTTTTAAACAATAGATGTAAAAAAATTAATAAAGCGTGTAGATATTTAAAATTTTATTGCAACAGTATATTTATAAAATATAATCCTGCATTGTGACAAATTATAAAAATCCCAACTTAAACCACAAAATTAATAAACATAATTATCTTACAGCGTCATGGACATGATTAAAATAAAATTATAATCAGTTCAGAGGTCACACAATTCTAAGGATGAGTAATTGCAGGGGAGATAACAATCAAGAAAAATAAGCAGATGCAGATAATGATAATATTGTGACTTCTAATTTTTGTTAACAATTTAAATTTCACATCATGTAAAGTTAAGTGTACATTATTTTGTAATTGTGCAATTTTAGATTGTGTGATAATGTCTAGTGAAGTTGAGCATTATAATACCTGGGTACCATTCTAAGAAAAATTATGGGAAATAATTTGTCATTGGGTTAATCTTACATAAGCTAGCTATGGTAACATGCAAAATCTGATCTGGAAACAAATGGGACAAATAAAAAGTTGGTTTATGGAATGTTGATATTCATAGTCGTGTGGACAAGGTCAAGTCAAGTCTTGAACTTTAACATTCACAGGTTATTAGGGTTAAGGTCGTGTAGACAAGGTCATGTCAAGTCATAAAATGTTAACATTGCCAGGTTACATCCTAAAGGGTTAATGCTATCATGTCCATGGCAGACCAGACAATGAAGGGTTAATTTTGATTTTGTCAAATTTGTCCTTAAACTTTTTTCAACTTTAAAATAATATTAAAGAAATAATTTTCAAAGTCCATTAAAAAAAAAACCTATAACTATAACAAATAATTTTAAACTATTTAGATTAAAATAATTTAACAAAGCATCATAATTTGAGAAATATTGAACCAATAAAAATTGTACTTGTTAGAAAATTTTAAATAAAAGAATGATATTACACAAAACAGGATAAACCCTTGACCAATTAAAAAAAATTAATTTCAAAACTGGTCTCAGAGGTGTGGTGACCCGTTCTGGCACCTGGGGCAGACTATCAATGTTGACCCCTTCTTTCTATTTCTATATATTAAGTTATTCCTGTTTGTGAAAAAAGAGCCCTCCACCATATTGGAAAGGTTTGTGGTGTACTTAACAGTTTCTATTTGGCACAGAAAAAGAGTTAAGTCTGTGTGTAAGGCGTTGTAGTTGTTAATTTTTGTAACTTTGATCGTGTATAATTTAATACTTAGCTTAAAATGAGCTTTATTAATAATTATTTTTACTAATTTTTACCCCCTTAGGGTCTGCCCCCAGAGCAGCTGCCCCACCCACCATCCCCTAGTTACGCCATTGCTGTTACGCTGACATTTCAAAATATTGGATGAAAAAAATATTTTGACCTTCATTGAAAATCTAACTCCATATCATCCTTTATAACTACATGATGTTAGGATCTTTCATTTTTAGCTTCATATTTACATCCACATTATAATCTCTTACACTATCTTACTGTGCATGATTGTTGTCTCATATTTCAGATACTCATTAATAGGTTAAATTATAACATTGCTAAATACAAGAAAGAGAAATGCGTTACTAAAACACAGTTATAATATTGCTATCAGAAATGGGTTACTGAAAACATACATAGATAGTTCCAATGCTGACATTTAGATATCTTACAGTAACATATAGCACATACAAACAGCAAATACTGAAAAAAATGGGTACTCATATGTGACATAAAGTGTGGATTTCTTGGAAGACCAATGGACATACAAACAAAGGTTAACAAGCGTGATTGGTCCTTTGTCACACGACTCAATGATAATATTTCAATCAAACATGTCACAAATATAATTAACTATTTTAACAACAGTTTCGTCAAAATTATATTCTGAGATAAATATTTAGAGTAACATCATATGGCAAAATGCTGTAAGCACGAGTTTTAAAAATACAGTGACACCAAACTTACAGTATACAGACAGTAGTAGAGAATGATGCCAAGGCCTCGTAAAGTATTAAGAAAAATAAATGTTAAGATCAAATGCTTTCGCCAGAATATTAAGCAAACTAGTGGAAGAATGAAGATGGAACTGTCAAATTTTAGTACTCATTTGTCCCAATTGTTATCTAAATTTATTGAATTCCTAGACTGTAAAAATCTTTGATATGTTCCTACATTCCATAAATTTAATGTCTGAAAAATGTTGTCTAGTACATACATGATGAGTGCTATTTCACAAAGAGTTAACCTACACATACTTTGCACTATATTAACTATCACCGTACTGAAACATTACATCCATCTTTTCCAATTAAAAAAAATGACTCATACATTAATGTTGTGGTTCAAGTTTCTAACAGACCCAGCTGTAAATAGCACCCAGCTGCAGACAGTATCCAGCTGCAGACAGCACCCAGCTGCAGATAGTACCCAGCTGCATACAGTACCCAGCTGCAGACAGCACCCAGCTGCAGATAGTACCCAGCTGCATACAGTACCCAGCTGCAGACAGTATCCAGCTGCATACAGTATCCAGCTTCTAACAGCTTCAAGTTTCTAACAGACCCAGCTGTAAATAGCACGCAGCTGCAGTCAGTACCCAGCTGCAGACAGCACCCAGCTGCAGACAGCACCCAGCTGCAGACAGCTGGGCAGGGAACTTGTATCACAGAAGGCACTCAACGAAACACTGCTCTGGCTCTTTTAACTTATCCAGATCTCATTCAACATCCCAAACCACTAAAAGATTTTAACATGTTTTCTCAATAGATTGCTAGCATGTTAACAAATAAAAATCCTGAGTGCCTGTGTAAGCCTTGTCTAAGCTAATCAAACTTTGATCACAACCTTATACCTTATACATTATACAGGGAGAACATTGACAATATTCTTAGGTCACCAGCATATGACTGGCTAAACCATTAAGCCCCCCCCCCCCCACACCATCAGACACCCCACCATCCTACTCCTTAGACTCCCCACCGCCAGACACCCCCTGCTCCTATGCAGGCCACCAGCCTTTAGCCTGAGACAGGTGGACAGCGTCCCTCTCCGCTGGACTAAACTGTAAGACGGTCATCACAGCCTTGAGCATCTGTGTCTTACACTGACCATCCGTGGAGGTCAGGAACTTGACCATGACATTCTTGAGGTACTCCACGTTGGCCCCCTCACGGTTGGCATGCCTGTGTACCTCCAGCAGCTGCTCATTGAGTGCACTGATCTCATCGCGCAGCTTCTCTTCCTTCTGGCTCACAGACACCTGCAGGTCACGCAGCGCAGTCTCCAGCGACCTCTTCTGCTTGCGAAGTCCGTTTAACTCGACCTCCATCCTCCCTTTTTCTTGAGCAAAGTGAATAAAAGCAGCCTCGTTTTGGAAATTTTTGGACATGTCTAAAAGTCTGCTAACTGCTTCCTGTTCCTCGGATATGTCCCCACTGGCTCGCTGGGCCGTGCTGTCGTTGAGTTGGCCCCACTGTCTGAGACTGTCTGGCTCAAAGCTCTGGCCTGACAACGATCTCAGGCGCTGAATTTCTGCGTCTTTCTCAGCAAGTAGCACCACAGTTCTTTCCCTTTGTTTCTTGACCTCCACCTCTAGCTCGCCAATCTGCTTCTGATGACCGGCCTTGACCTGGGACACGTCTGCTCTGTGTTTTTCTTCCTGGGTCAGGATGGCCTTGCTGAGGTTATCGACCTTGGCCTGCTGCTCCGCTAGCTCCTCCTGGTGGTGGAAGTTACTCATGCGCAGCTTATCCCTCAGTTCTGCTACTTGCTCCTTCAATAGCTCACACTCTTTTGATGGCCCATTTTCCTGAAACAAAGACATTTCATTTCTTTAAGATATTCAGTTAAAGAATATGTACATTCTTTTTTTATTCTGTAACTTAATAAGGGATGCTTTCTATATAGTTGCATGGTTTCAAGTAGGTTATCAAACACAAATCATCTAACATTACCTGTTTGTAAGTAAAGATTGATACATGTTTAGGTAGAATGCCTTAATCAGTTTGCTAAAATTACCTTATTTTTGTTTTTCAACACTGACTGCGCCCGTAGCTTGTACCGTTAAAATTACCTTATTTTTGTTTTTCAACACTGACTGCGCCCGTAACTTGTACCGCTCAAATTACCTTATTTTTGTTTTTCAACACTGACTGCGCCCGTAGCTTGTACCGCTCAAATTCCTCTTTCACCTGCTCAAGCTCCTCTTTGTATTTCTTACACACCTCAGATTCCTCGTCAGCCTTGTTCAAATCTTCCACAAAGATGTCTGAAACAAAAAATTCTTAAATAACATTCTCAAACAAAAAATTCTAGAATAAATTCTGAAACAACAAATTCTTAAATAACTAATTCTTCAATAATGAAGTCTTAAACAACGAATTCTTAAATTTAAAATTTTGAATTAACAAATTTTAAAACAAAAAAATTCTAAAACAACAAATTATGAAATAACATTCTCAAACAAAAAATACTAGAATAAATTCCGAAACAATAAATTCTGAAATAAATTCTAAAATTTTAAAAATTTTAAATAAATTCTGAAATGATAAAGTTTTTGTCACATCATTAGCATATGGACAATGATTTCAACCCAAAATATGAACATCTACAAGAGAAAAGCTACAGTTGATATTCCCTAGAATTATTTATATGTAAAAGCTTCAGCAATATTCAACAAAGTTTTAACATTCTGTACAGTTGTTCATGCACTCTCAAACTTGGAGCACACACATTTGGTTGTGTCTGTTCCACCAGAACATTATACAATATTTTTAATTTCCTTTTCTTAAGACAGATTTCAATAACAAACTACAAGTCTCACTCAACTAACAACATTCAATCTTTGAATAACAAGAGAAGTTTACAGTTTTAACACCAAGTGACCACAGTGACTATAAGACAAATTTGGCACCTACTGGACAGTTTGATGGATTTTTCTGACTTCTCCGAGACAGTTTTCAGAACAGATCTCAGGTGCATGATTTTCTCCAGAACTTTCTCGACCTCCATGTTGTTCTCTTCATCTTGTTTCTCTGGGGTCAGGCTGGCAGCGCGGGCCAGGGCCGTGTTCTCCATGTCCAGCTGTGTGACCCTCTCCTTCAGTTTACTGAAACACAGAAACTTTCTTTACTGCTGGCTTTCATTGCTTGCTTTTTAAACTAGCCCTACTTTTTCTTAACTTGAATCATTGTTTAGTTTTGGAAATATGGTAATTTTTATTGCTAACTTTGAGCAGAATTTTATAAAATAATATTAAATAATATATTTCAAGCTATTTATAAACAGCCTGTTTAATATCCTAAAGATGTTATTTCACTACTGGATTCTTAATTCCTGATAACTTACTATCTATATATATAATTCTCTTCTGGGAGACGCTAGAAAATAAGCTGTAAATGCGCTCCCTACCATCCCCACCCCTACATGGTCTTAGTGAGCTGTGGTTCACGCTATATTTACCTTGGTGGAGTCGGGTTTAATGACGGCTATTAGGGGCAGATAATTTAGTTTGAAACGATTTTAAACGTTGGGGGGGGGGGGGGGGGGGGGAAGGAAGGGGGGGGGGGGAATATGGTCCTTAACGAGCTACTTATAGTGTTTTAAAAAAATATTTTCAGTGTCAGCATTGGTACTGTCGAATTCACAAATTATGAATTACTGAAAAGTAGAAAAAACAACAACTAAATAGCGGCGTATGTTATGCCGCGGGCCGGCTCGTATTAAATAATATACTTCAAGTTATTTCTAAACAGCCTGTTTAATGCCCTAAAGATGTTATTTCACTATTGGATACATAATTCTTGATAACGTACTAGACTATTTGAATATTCATGTTCCTTTAAATTTCACCAAAACGTATTTATTGCCATTACTTCAAAGGTTATCAGCTAACCTCCCCTGATATTTGAGTGTATACAAAGCATTGCCATGGCTACCTGATGGCCTGCTGGTCCTGGAACCTGAGCCTCTCGTAGTTGCCCACCACCTGGGACAGCTCAGACAGCTTGGCCTCCAGACCTGAGACTCTCTCCTCACTCTGTTTGGACTGGGTCTGCAGTCTGCTCTCAGCCTCGCAGGCTTTCTGCTGCTCCTTCTCCACTTGTTTCTGGTAGTCAGCCTGGGGTGGTTAGGGTTAATTGGGATAGTTTTAATAAACAGGGTGATAGCTTTAACAAAAAAAAAACAGGGAGATAATTTTCATTATAAAAAAGGGAAATAATTTTAATAAACAAATAGGGAAGTAACTTTAAACAAAGCAAACAGTCAGATAATTTTCACAAAACAAACAAGTATATGTCTTTAAAGAGAGCAAAAAGGGAGATAACTTTCACAAAACATATGGAGATAACTAACTAAACAAGATCCTAATATTTTATGGTACTTGGGGATGATCCAAACCCATGGTTTCCATCAGTCTATTGCAGTGGTTCTTAACCTTGGTTCACCTGATTCCCATGGGTTCGATGAGTAAGTCTCAGGGGTTCGGCAAAGGTCTAGACACACCCGTCTAATATGATTAACAATTTTGTCAGTGCAGTCGATAGAACTATTAAGGAAGTCAGTGAATGCGCATATAAAACTGATGGGGGTTCGTTACATCCATAAAAGATTAAGGTTATAGGGCTGTGGCATAAGTAAGTAATGGGGTTATAACTAGGGTTGTTTTAACTTTAGATTTAGAGTACTATTATCAGTGATACCAGCCACAGAATCTGCAGGTATGGCTGACTGACAAATATCAGTAGTGTAAACATGAACAAAAAAGCAAACTGAGATGTAATAAAAGATTATCACCAGTTTTCTATACCTTTTTTTAAATAAAATTTTAGTTATGCTACATTTAAATTCTTGCGTTCAACCATATTCATAGGTGAAGCAACACAAACAATTAACAAAACCAGCGAATGTAAACAAAATTTAAACCATGTAAACAATTCTATCAATACCTTCATGCTGGCCATGTCTTTCTGTAACTCTAGAACAAAAAACCAGCAAATGTAAAAAAAAATGTAAGCCGTTTAAACAATTCTATCAATACCTTCATGCTGGCCATGTCCTTCTGTAACTCTAGAACAAATGGAGACGGCTGATTGGCCTTGACCTCAGCAGACTTGAGCCTGTCCCGTACAAGTTTCAGCTCATTCTGCAGCTGCTGGATCTGGCGCTCATAGACTTCGGACACAAGTGGCGCACTCTGAGACTTGTGTTTGCTTTCATGGAGAGCATGCAGAGCTTCTTCCAGCTAGAGGAATGGGAAGCTGGATTATGTTTTGTTCAAAGGGAAATTTCACTCACATTCTTGGACTGGTATTATTTTTTTTTGACAGGTAGCAATCAAAAGAAAACTTGGATTGCTAATAATGAAGCAGAACTGTATAATGAATTATCAACTAGATTCAGGGATTCTCAAATATTAAGTCAATGACTGTTTAATGTGAACAAGAGACACCTCAGCTTAGCTCTGATCCTTACTTCTGGTCACCAAGCCTTGATAGATACCTAATCTAGGGGAATTAGAGGTGGATTAGAGGCAGAAGGATTTACCTGAGTTTCAATGGTGGATTAGATTTACCTGAGTTTCAATGGTGGATTAGATTAACCTGAGTTTCAATGGTGGATTAGATTTACCTGAGTTTCAATGGTGGATTAGGTTTACCTGAGTTTCAATGGTGGATTAGGTTTACCTGAGTTTCAATGGTGGATTAGGTTTACCTGAGTTTCAATGGTGGATTAGGTTTACCTGAGTTTCAATGGTGGATTAGGTTTACCTGAGTTTCAATGGTGGATTATATTTACCTGAGTTTCAATGGTGGATTAGATTTACCTGAGTTTCAAATGGTGGATTAGGTTTACCTGAGTTTCAATGGTGGGTTAGATTTACCTGAGTTTCAATGGTGGATTAGATTTACCTGAGTTTCAAATGGTGGATTAGATTTACCTGAGTTTCAATGGTGGGTTAGATTTACCTGAGTTTCAATGGTGGATTAGGTTTAACTGAGTTTCAAAGGTGGGTTAAATTTACCTGAGTTTCAATGGTGGATTAGATTTACCTGAGTTTCAATGGTGGATTAGGTTTACCTGAGTTTCAATGGTGGATTAAATTTACCTGAGTTTCAATGGTGGATTAGGTTTACCTGAGTTTCAATGGTGGATTAGGTTTACCTGAGTTTCAATGGTGGATTAGGTTTACCCGAGTTTCAATGGTGGATTAGGTTTACCTGAGTTTCAATGGTGGATTATATTTACCTGAGTTTCAATGGTGGATTAGATTTACCTGAGTTTCAAATGGTGGATTAGGTTTACCTGAGTTTCAATGGTGGGTTAGATTTACCTGAGTTTCAATGGTGGATTAGATTTACCTGAGTTTCAAATGGTGGATTAGATTTACCTGAGTTTCAATGGTGGGTTAGATTTACCTGAGTTTCAATGGTGGATTAGGTTTAACTGAGTTTCAAAGGTGGGTTAAATTTACCTGAGTTTCAATGGTGGATTAGATTTACCTGAGTTTCAATGGTGGATTAGGTTTACCTGAGTTTCAATGGTGGATTAAATTTACCTGAGTTTCAATGGTGGATTAAATTTACCTGAGTTTCAATGGTGGATTCGGTTTACCCGAGTTTCAATGGTGGATTAGGTTTACCTGAGTTTCAATGGTGGATTATATTTACCTGAGTTTCAATGGTGGATTAGATTTACCTGAGTTTCAAATGGTGGATTAGATTTACCTGAGTTTCAATGGTGGGTTAGATTTACCTGAGTTTCAATGGTGGATTAGATTTACCTGAGTTTCAAATGGTGGATTAGATTTACCTGAGTTTCAATGGTGGGTTAGATTTACCTGAGTTTCAATGGTGGATTAGGTTTAACTGAGTTTCAAAGGTGGGTTAAATTTACCTGAGTTTCAATGGTGGATTAGATTTACCTGAGTTTCAATGGTGGATTAGGTTTACCTGAGTTTCAATAGTGGATTAAATTTACCTGAGTTTCAATGGTGGATTAGGTTTACCTGAGTTTCAATGGTGGATTCGGTTTACCTGAGTTTCAATGGTCTCCTTGCTGGTTCTCTCTTTGGCCAAAAGCGCCTGAAGTTCTTTAAGCATGAGGGCGTGGTCTGTTTGTTCTCTTTCTCTCTCAAGCTGATGGGTCCTGATACGACTTTTTAACTGCAGTCAAAAGATTTGACCCACAACTTAGAATAGTGTGTATGGCACAATGTTATGTTCAGTAGTGTAAACAAAAGCTAGAGAGACTTGTGGTTAGATAAGTCATCTCCCAACATTGCTACATTAACATTAACCCTTTGAGCCCTGGCCTCCCTGACCTAATTTCTCCCATTTCCTGAGCTCCCAGGCCCAAACCGATTTTCACTTATCTGCTTCTAACTTTGCCTATAACTTTTGAACCGTTTGAGATAATCAAGCCAAATTTGGTATCCTGACTCAGGATCAAACAACAATGCAGCAAGATTCTGAAATTCTTTTTTTTTTTTTACAATGTTTGAACAGAACAATGTATATAAAACGAACACATAATTATTGTTTTGATAGAACATAGAAGAAACCAATTTACATTTAGTGATTGTTTTGTTATTATTGATACCTGGCCATACTATTTCATCACCAGAAGTCCACTTTTGTGTGATAACTTTCAAAACAGTCATCACTGCCGGACCCGATGCAAAGAAAAAATTCGCATGTTTTGCACCAGTAAACTTTTTTTTTTCGTTTCGACTAGTCTTTGTCCTTGACACCACGTGCATCAGAACGTACTTGAAAAGTTTCATTGTCACTGTCAATTTCAATGTCACTGTGTTCAGTCTCAAATTCAACGTCACTATCATCACAATATAGACCAGAAATATTATCTTCTTCATCAGAATCAATAAGTAGTTGTATTGCCTGAAATGCAGTCATTCTACTTCTTTTGTTGTTATTTAGGTCTTTTGCTTCATCTTTTGCACCAACTTTATGTCAAGTCGACGGCTGTAGCTCAGCTTTTCGTTTCGGCGGCATTGCTACGAAATGTAAACACTTTCACTTTTCCTAAAAATCAATTTTTAAAATCATAATCCCGCACTCAAAAGACATATGCGCAGTTTTAGTCAGTCTTCCGCTAATTACATTTAATTAGACGGTACTCCGGCCGCTAGGAATATGACGCTAGATCATCGGGTCGGAAAACCGGCTTTTCGGACATATATGCCTAATGTTGAAGCCGGTATACCGGCCTGGCGGGCTCAAAGGGTTAAGGAATCATTTCAAGGTGTTTTTTTCAAATTGAGAAATAACTTTGTCATGTTTGAATACCAAAGGAGCTGAGATGACAAAGCTTACAGCTTGATGTTTGGATTTGATGTTAGACTAACAAAAAATTTGTAGACATTCTTTAAGATGGAGAAAATCTTACATCAGACAGCTGTAGCTCAAAGCCCTCTGCCTGTTTGGATGTTCTTTTTCTCTCATCTGCCAGCTGTGCTTGTAGAGACTCATGCTCATGCTGAAACCATTTTTTTAACTCAGTTACTTTAAAGTAACAACAGATTACAAGTTTGAACAATGACATGTGGATGTTAAATGCTAAATTTAGCTGGGTTTTTCCCACCCAATAGATTGGTTACTTTTTTTTTGTTAACGTGGGTAACCCTCCCACAAGTAACTTTTTCACATATGGAATAGGCTTGAAAAGTCTATAAAATCAGAGTAAAAAAAAAATTTTAATCTATAAAAAAAATATGGCAAATAAAGCGTTCTCTAAATTACTATTATATTACTTATAATTATTTGTTTGAATTTTTCTGGCCTTAGTAAAGCTGAAAGTCAATTTTGTTCTTATTTCATAAGTGTTATATAATATTCATTGCTGGTTGAAAAATATGCTTACTGATAAGATAACAAGCATTTGGAACCAGCTTTTTGAGCCTATTATAATTGAATGTAGAAGAAAATTTTCTAATCATAGCTTGATTTTATTTTTTTAACAGCAAAATACTGCCCTCTTAATGACATAAAATAACAAATGAATTATAGGTTGTGTTATCAAGACACAATCTCTAATGCTGAGTAACTGTTTTACCCTCAGGTGTTTTCTCTCTGCTATAAAATTTGCTTCAATCTTGTTCTTCTCCTGAGTCAGTGTAGTGAGGGATGAGCTCAGAGTCCTGATCTGTTCCCTTAGGGCAGCCACTTCATCTTTCACC
The DNA here is from genome assembly GCF_028476545.2 of Physella acuta. NCBI lineage: Eukaryota > Metazoa > Mollusca > Gastropoda > Physidae > Physella > Physella acuta. The sequence continues at coordinate 250,571 of NW_026731896.1, read as the reverse complement.
TCCTGAAATACAAAGCTCAAATGTTCATCACTTCACCTCCTGAAATACAAAGTTCAAATGTTCATCTTTCACCTCCTGAAATACAAAGTTCAAATGTTCATCTTTCACCTCCTGAAATACAAAGCTCAAATGTTCATCTTTCACCTCCTGAAATACAAAGCTCAAATGTTCATCTTTCACCTCCTGAACTACAAAGTTCAAATGTTCATCTTTCACCTCCTGAAATACAAAGCTCAAATGTTCATCTTTCACCTCCTGAAATACAAAGCTCAAATCTTCATCTTTCACCTCCTGAAATACAAAGCTCAAATGTTCATCTTTCACCTCCTGAAATACAAAGCTCAAATCTTCATCTTTCACCTCAGAAATACAAAGCTCAAATCTTCATCTTTCACCTCCTGAAATACAAAGCTCAAATGTTCAATACTGTAAGGGCGTGTGGGCATTTTGTAGGCAATCAAGACAGAACAAAAGAACTTCAATTAGTGGTTTACAGTATTCTACATCAAGGAAAATTTAAGAAATGTTCAATACTGTAAGGGCATGTGTGGATTTTAGTAGGCATCAAGTCCGTGCAATACTCAGCCAATAGCAAGTTCAAATATTTTAAAAGGCGATCAAGGCAGAACAAAAAAACTTCAATTTGTGGTTTACAGTCAGCAACCTCAACGAAATTTTAAGAAACACCATACACTGCATTAGTGTAATTAATATATTTCAAAAATAATAAATCCATAGAAAAAATATAAACTTTGTTTATACAAAACTTTATATCCAGGAAATTGCACATTCTCATCCAGGTATCAATCTTTATATATCCCCCCACCACCACCCTCAATGTCACATTCTTACACAGTGATCATTACATGAAAGTCACATATTTGATCTACAGCTTACATGTACTTACAGTGGTTAGACTCTGCTTATGTACTGAGTTCATTCAAAACCAGTCACAAATACACAAACACATTCAACCCCTACCTCCCCCCTAAAGGGGGGGGGGGGGGAGGGGGAGGTAGGGGTTGCTTGTTGAATGTGTTTCAGTTCAGGCAAAAAATTAAAACTGAAACCCATCTCATTGAATTAACCTCTCCCACAACTTTACAACTTAACCAAACATACAAACCTTAGAGATGCCAAGTGGATCTGAACCCTCCCATCTCATTCAACTAACCTCTCCCACAACTTTACAACTTAACCAAACATACAAACCTTAGAGGTGCCAAGTGGATCTGAACCCTCCCATCTCATTCAACTAACCTCTCCCACAACTTTACAACTTAACCAAACATACAAACCTTAGAGATACCAAGTGGATCTGAACCCTCCCATCTCATTCAACTAACCTCTCCCACAACTTTACAACTTAACCAAACATACAAACCTTAGAGGTGCCAAGTGGATCTGAACCCTCCCATCTCATTCAACTAACCTCTCCCACAACTTTACAACTTAACCAAACATACAAACCTTAGAGATGCCAAGTGGATCTGAACCCTCCCATCTCATTCAACTAACCTCTCCCACAACTTTACAACTTAACCAAACATACAAACCTTAGAGGTGCCAAGTGGATCTGAACCCTCCCATCTCATTCAACTAACCTCTCCCACAACTTTACAACTTAACCAAACATACAAACCTTAGAGATGCCAAGTGGATCTGAACCCTCCCATCTCATTCAACTAACCTCTCCCACAACTTTACAACTTAACCAAACATACAAACCTTAGAGGTGCCAAGTGGATCTGAACCCTCCCATCTCATTCAACTAACCCCTCCCACAACTTTACAACTTAACCAAACATACAAACCTTAGAGGTGCCAAGTGGATCTGAACCCTCCCATCTCATTCAACTAACCTCTCTTAAAACTTTACAACTTAACCAAACATACAAACCTTAGAGATGCCGAGTGGATCTGAACCCTCCCATCTCATTCAACTAACCTCTCCCACAACTTTACAACTTAACCAAACATACAAACCTTAGAGATGCCAAGTGGATCTGAACCCTCCCATCTCATTCAACTAACCTCTCCCACAACTTTACAACTTAACCAAACATACAAACCTTAGAGATGCCAAGTGGATCTGAACCCTCCCATCTCATTCAACTAACCTCTCCCACAACTTTACAACTTAACCAAACATACAAACCTTAGAGATGCCAAGTGGATCTGAACCCTCCCATCTCATTCAACTAACCTCTCCCACTTTACAACTTAACCAAACATACAAACCTTAGAGATGCCAAGTGGATCTGAACCCTCCCATCTCATTCAACTAACCTCTCCCACAACTTTACAACTTAACCAAACATACAAACCTTAGAGATGCCAAGTGGATCTGAACCCTCCCATCTCATTCAACTAACCTCTCCCACAACTTTACAACTTAACCAAACATACAAACCTTAGAGATGCCAAGTGGATCTGAACCCTCCCATCTCATTCAACTAACCTCTCCCACAACTTTACAACTTAACCAAACATAAAAACCTTAGAGATGCCAAGTGGATCTGAACCCTCCCATCTCATTCAACTAACCTCCCCCACAACTTTACAACTTAACCAAACATACAAACCTTAGAGATGCCAAGTGGATTTGAACCCTCCCATCTCATTCAACTAACCCCTCCCACAACTTTACAACTTAACCAAACATACAAACCTTAGAGATGCCAAGTGGATCTGAACCCTCCCATCTCATTCAGCTAACCCCTCCCACAACTTTACAACTTAACCAAACATACAAACCTTAGAGATGCCAAGTGGATCTGAACCCTCCCATCTCATTCAACTAACCTCTCCCACAACTTTACAACTTAACCAAACATACAAACCTTAGAGATGCCAAGTGGATCTGAACCCTCCCATCTCATTCAACTAACCTCTCCCACAACTTTACAACTTAACCAAACATACAAACCTTAGAGATGCCAAGTGGATCTGAACCCTCCCATCTCATTCAACTAACCTCTCCCACAACTTTACAACTTAACCAAACATACAAACCTTAGAGATGCCAAGTGGATCTGAACCCTCCCATCTCATTCAACTAACCTCTCCCACAACTTTACAACTTAACCAAACATACAAACCTTAGAGATGCCAAGTGGATCTGAACCCTCCCATCTCATTGAACTAACCTCTCCCACAACTTTACAACTTAACCAAACATACAAACCTTAGAGATGCCAAGTGGATCTGAACCCTCCCATCTCATTCAACTAACCTCTCCCACAACTTTACAACTTAACCAAACATACAAACCTTAGAGATGCCAAGTGTATCTGAACCCTCCCATCTCATTCAACTAACCCCTCCCACAACTTTACAACTTAACCAAACATACAAACCTTAGAGGTGCCAAGTGGATCTGAACCCTCCCATCTCATTCAACTAACCTCTCCCACAACTTTACAACTTAACCAAACATACAAACCTTAGAGGTGCCAAGTGGATCTGAACCCCCCCATCTCATTCAACTAACCTCTCCCACAACTTTACAACTTAACCAAACATACAAACCTTAGAGATGCCAAGTGGATCTGAACCCTCCCATCTCATTCAACTAACCTCTCCCACAACTTAACCAAACATACAAACCTTAGAGATGCCAAGTGGATCTGAACCCTCCCATCTCATTCAACTAACCTCTCCCACAACTTTACAACTTAACCAAACATACAAACCTTAGAGATGCCAAGTGGATCTGAACCCTCCCATCTCATTCAACTAACCTCTCCCACAACTTTACAACTTAACCAAACATACAAACCTTAGAGATGCCAAGTGGATCTGAACCCTCCCATCTCATTCAACTAACCTCTCCCACAACTTTACAACTTAACCAAACATACAAACCTTAGAGGTGCCAAGTGGATCTGAACCCTCCCATCTCATTCAACTAACCTCTCCCACAACTTTACAACTTAACCAAACATACAAACCTTAGAGATGCCAAGTGGATCTGAACCCTCCCATCTCATTCAACTAACCTCTCCCACAACTTTACAACTTAACCAAACATACAAACCTTAGAGGTGCCAAGTGGATCTGAACCCTCCCATCTCATTCAACTAACCTCTCCCACAACTTTACAACTTAACCAAACATACAAACCTTAGAGGTGCCAAGTGGATCTGAACCCTCCCCCATCTCATTCAACTAACCTCTCCCACAACTTTACAACTTAACCAAACATAAAAACCTTAGAGGTGCCAAGTGGATCTGAACCCTCCCATCTCATTCAACTAACCCTTCCCACAACTTTACAACTTAACCAAACATAAAAACCTTAGAGGTGCCAAGTGGATCTGAACCCTCCCATCTCATTCAACTAACCTCTCCCACAACTTTACAACTTAACCAAACATACAAACCTTAGAGATGCCAAGTGGATCTGAACCCTCCCATCTCATTCAACTAACCTCTCCCACAACTTTACAACTTAACCAAACATACAGACCTTAGAGATGCCAAGTGGATCTGAACCCTCCCATCTCATTCAACTAACCCCTCCCACAACTTTACAACTTAACCAAACATACAAACCTTAGAGATGCCAAGTGGATCTGAACCCTCCCATCTCATTCAACTAACCTCTCCCACAACTTAACCAAACATACAAACCTTAGAGATGCCAAGTGGATCTGAACCCTCCCATCTCATTCAACTAACCTCTCCCACAACTTTACAACTTAACCAAACATACAAACCTTAGAGATGCCAAGTGGATCTGAACCCTCCCATCTCATTCAACTAACCTCTCCCACAACTTTACAACTTAACCAAACATACAAACCTTAGAGGTGCCAAGTGGATCTGAACCCTCCCATCTCATTCAACTAACCTCTCCCACAACTTTACAACTTAACCAAACATACAAACCTTAGAGATGCCAAGTGGATCTGAACCCTCCCATCTCATTCAACTAACCTCTCCCACAACTTTACAACTTAACCAAACATACAAACCTTAGAGATGCCAAGTGGATCTGAACCCTCCCATCTCATTCAACTAACCTCTCCCACAACTTTACAACTTAACCAAACATACAAACCTTAGAGGTGCCAAGTGGATCTGAACCCTCCCATCTCATTCAACTAACCTCTCCCACAACTTTACAACTTAACCAAACATACAAACCTTAGAGGTGCCTAGTGGATCTGAACCCCCCCCCCCCCATCTCATTCAACTAACCTCTCCCACAACTTTACAACTTAACCAAACATACAAACCTTAGAGATGCCAAGTGGATCTGAACCCTCCCATCTCATTGAACTAACCTCTCCCACAACTTAACCAAACATACAAACCTTAGAGGTGCCAAGTGGATCTGAACCCTCCCATCTCATTCAACTAACCTCTCCCACAACTTTACAACTTAACCAAACATACAAACCTTAGAGGTGCCAAGTGGATCTGAACCCCCCCATCTCATTCAACTAACCTCTCCCACAACTTTACAACTTAACCAAACATACAAACCTTAGAGATGCCAAGTGGATCTGAACCCTCCCATCTCATTCAACTAACCTCTCCCACAACTTTACAACTTAACCAAACATACAAACCTTAGAGATGCCAAGTGGATCTGAACCCCCCCCCCATCTCATTCAACTAACCTCTCCCACAACTTTACAACTTAACCAAACATACAAACCTTAGAGATGCCAAGTGGATCTGAACCCTCCCATCTCATTCAACTAACCTCTCCCACAACTTTACAACTTAACCAAACATACAAACCTTAGAGGTGCCAAGTGGATCTGAACCCTCCCATCTCATTCAACCCCTCCCACAACTTTACAACTTAACACCAAACATACAAACCTTAGAGGTGCCAAGTGGATCTGAACCCTCCCATCTCATTCAACTAACCTCTCCCACAACTTTACAACTTAACCAAACATACAAACCTTAGAGATGCCAAGTGGATCTGAACCCTCCCATCTCATTCAACTAACGCCTCCCACAACTTTACAACTTAACCAAACATACAAACCTTAGAGATGCCAAGTGGATCTGAACCCTCCCATCTCATTCAACTAACCTCTCCCACAACTTTACAACTTAACCAAACATACAAACCTTAGAGATGCCAAGTGGATCTGAACCCTCCCATCTCATTCAACTAACCTCTCCCACAACTTTACAACTTAACCAAACATACAAACCTTAGAGATGCCAAGTGGATCTGAACCCTCCCATCTCATTCAACTAACCTCTCCCACAACTTTACAACTTAACCAAACATACAAACCTTAGAGGTGCCAAGTGGATCTGAACCCTCCCATCTCATTCAACTAACCTCTCCCACAACTTTACAACTTAACCAAACATACAAACCTTAGAGATGCCAAGTGGATCTGAACCCTCCCATCTCATTCAACTAACCTCTCCCACAACTTTACAACTTAACCAAACATACAAACCTTAGAGATGCCAAGTGGATCTGAACCCTCCCATCTCATTCAACTAACCTCTCCCACAACTTTACAACTTAACCAAACATACAAACCTTAGAGGTGCCAAGTGGATCTGAACCCTCCCATCTCATTCAACTAACCTCTCCCACAACTTTACAACTTAACCAAACATACAAACCTTAGAGATGCCAAGTGGATCTGAACCCTCCCATCTCATTCAACTAACCTCTCCCACAACTTTACAACTTAACCAAACATACAAACCTTAGAGATGCCAAGTGGATCTGAACCCTCCCATCTCATTCAACTAACCTCTCCCACAACTTTACAACTTAACCAAACATACAAACCTTAGAGGTGCCAAGTGGATCTGAACCCTCCCATCTCATTCAACTAACCTCTCCCACAACTTTACAACTTAACCAAACATACAAACCTTAGAGATGCCAAGTGGATCTGAACCCTCCCATCTCATTCAACTAACCTCTCCCACAACTTTACAACTTAACCAAACATACAAACCTTAGAGATGCCAAGTGGATCTGAACCCTCCCATCTCATTCAACTAACCTCTCCCACAACTTTACAACTTAACCAAACATACAAACCTTAGAGATGCCAAGTGGATCTGAACCCTCCCATCTCATTCAACTAACCTCTCCCACAACTTTACAACTTAACCAAACATACAAACCTTAGAGATGCCAAGTGGATCTGAACCCTCCCATCTCATTCAACTAACCTCTCCCACAACTTTACAACTTAACCAAACATACAAACCTTAGAGGTGCCAAGTGGATCTGAACCCTCCCATCTCATTCAACTAACCTCTCCCACAACTTTACAACTTAACCAAACATACAAACCTTAGAGATGCCAAGTGGATCTGAACCCTCCCATCTCATTCAACTAACCTCTCCCACAACTTTACAACTTAACCAAACATACAAACCTTAGAGATGCCAAGTGGATCTGAACCCTCCCATCTCATTCAACTAACCTCTCCCACAACTTTACAACTTAACCAAACATACAAACCTTAGAGATGCCAAGTGGATCTGAACCCTCCCATCTCATTCAACTAACCTCTCCCACAACTTTACAACTTAACCAAACATACAAACCTTAGAGGTGCCAAGTGGATCTGAACCCTCCCATCTCATTCAACTAACCTCTCCCACAACTTTACAACTTAACCAAACATACAAACCTTAGAGATGCCAAGTGGATCTGAACCCTCCCATCTCATTCAACTAACCTCTCCCACAACTTTACAACTTAACCAAACATACAAACCTTAGAGATGCCAAGTGGATCTGAACCCTCCCATCTCATTCAACTAACCTCTCCCACAACTTTACAACTTAACCAAACATACAAACCTTAGAGGTGCCAAGTGGATCTGAACCCTCCCATCTCATTCAACTAACCTCTCCCACAACTTTACAACTTAACCAAACATACAAACCTTAGAGATGCCAAGTGGATCTGAACCCTCCCATCTCATTCAACTAACCTCTCCCACAACTTTACAACTTAACCAAACATACAAACCTTAGAGATGCCAAGTGGATCTGAACCCTCCCATCTCATTCAACTAACCTCTCCCACAACTTTACAACTTAACCAAACATACAAACCTTAGAGGTGCCAAGTGGATCTGAACCCTCCCATCTCATTCAACTAACCTCTCCCACAACTTTACAACTTAACCAAACATACAAACCTTAGAGATGCCAAGTGGATCTGAACCCTCCCATCTCATTCAACTAACCTCTCCCACAACTTTACAACTTAACCAAACATACAAACCTTAGAGATGCCAAGTGGATCTGAACCCTCCCATCTCATTCAACTAACCTCTCCCACAACTTTACAACTTAACCAAACATACAAACCTTAGAGATGCCAAGTGGATCTGAACCCTCCCATCTCATTCAACTAACCTCTCCCACAACTTTACAACTTAACCAAACATACAAACCTTAGAGATGCCAAGTGGATCTGAACCCTCCCATCTCATTCAACTAACCTCTCCCACAACTTTACAACTTAACCAAACATACAAACCTTAGAGGTGCCAAGTGGATCTGAACCCTCCCATCTCATTCAACTAACCTCTCCCACAACTTTACAACTTAACCAAACATACAAACCTTAGAGATGCCAAGTGGATCTGAACCCTCCCATCTCATTCAACTAACCTCTCCCACAACTTTACAACTTAACCAAACATACAAACCTTAGAGATGCCAAGTGGATCTGAACCCTCCCATCTCATTCAACTAACCTCTCCCACAACTTTACAACTTAACCAAACATACAAACCTTAGAGGTGCCAAGTGGATCTGAACCCTCCCATCTCATTCAACTAACCTCTCCCACAACTTTACAACTTAACCAAACATACAAACCTTAGAGATGCCAAGTGGATCTGAACCCTCCCATCTCATTCAACTAACCTCTCCCACAACTTTACAACTTAACCAAACATACAAACCTTAGAGGTGCCAAGTGGATCTGAACCCTCCCATCTCATTCAACTAACCTCTCCCACAACTTTACAACTTAACCAAACATACAAACCTTAGAGATGCCAAGTGGATCTGAACCCTCCCATCTCATTGAACTAACCCCTCCCACAACTTTACAACTTAACCAAACATACAAACCTTAGAGGTGCCAAGTGGATCTGAACCCTCCCATCTCATTCAACTAACCTCTCCCACAACTTTACAACTTAACCAAACATACAAACCTTAGAGATGCCAAGTGGATCTGAACCCTCCCATCTCATTCAACTAACCCCTCCCACAACTTTACAACTTAGCCAAACATACAAACCTTAGAGATGCCAAGTGGATCTGAACCCTCCCATCTCATTGAACTAACCCCTCCCACAACTTTACAACTTAACCAAACATACAAACCTTAGAGATGCCAAGTGGATCTGAACCCTCCCATCTCATTCAACTAACCCCTCCCACAACTTTACAACTTTGCCAAACATACAAACCTTAGAGATGCCAAGTGGATCTGAACCCTCCCATCTCATTCAACTAACCCCTCCCACAACTTTACAACTTAGCCAAACATACAAACCTTAGAGATGCCAAGTGGATCTGAACCCTCCCATCTCATTCAACTAACCCCTCCCACAACTTTACAACTTAGCCAAACATACAAACCTTAGAGATGCCAAGTGGATCTGAACCCTCCCATCTCATTCAACTAACCTCTCCCACAACTTTACAACTTAACCAAACATACAAACCTTAGAGATGCCAAGTGGATCTGAACCCTCCCATCTCATTCAACTAACCTCTCCCACAACTTTACAACTTAACCAAACATACAAACCTTAGAGATGCCAAGTGGATCTGAACCCTCCCATCTCATTGAACTAACCTCTCCCACAACTTTACAACTTAACCAAACATACAAACCTTAGAGATGCCAAGTGGATCTGAACCCTCCCATCTCATTCAACTAACCTCTCCCACAACTTTACAACTTAACCAAACATACAAACCTTAGAGATGCCAAGTGGATCTGAACCCTCCCATCTCATTCAACTAACCTCTCCCACAACTTTACAACTTAACCAAACATACAAACCTTAGAGATGCCAAGTGGATCTGAACCCTCCCATCTCATTCAACTAACCTCTCCCACAACTTTACAACTTAACCAAACATACAAACCTTAGAGATGCCAAGTGGATCTGAACCCTCCCATCTCATTGAACTAACCTCTCCCACAACTTTACAACTTAACCAAACATACAAACCTTAGAGATGCCAAGTGGATCTGAACCCTCCCATCTCATTCAACTAACCTCTCCCACAACTTTACAACTTAACCAAACATACAAACCTTAGAGATGCCAAGTGTATCTGAACCCTCCCATCTCATTCAACTAACCCCTCCCACAACTTTACAACTTAACCAAACATACAAACCTTAGAGGTGCCAAGTGGATCTGAACCCTCCCATCTCATTCAACTAACCTCTCCCACAACTTTACAACTTAACCAAACATACAAACCTTAGAGGTGCCAAGTGGATCTGAACCCCCCCATCTCATTCAACTAACCTCTCCCACAACTTTACAACTTAACCAAACATACAAACCTTAGAGATGCCAAGTGGATCTGAACCCTCCCATCTCATTCAACTAACCTCTCCCACAACTTAACCAAACATACAAACCTTAGAGATGCCAAGTGGATCTGAACCCTCCCATCTCATTCAACTAACCTCTCCCACAACTTTACAACTTAACCAAACATACAAACCTTAGAGATGCCAAGTGGATCTGAACCCTCCCATCTCATTCAACTAACCTCTCCCACAACTTTACAACTTAACCAAACATACAAACCTTAGAGATGCCAAGTGGATCTGAACCCTCCCATCTCATTCAACTAACCTCTCCCACAACTTTACAACTTAACCAAACATACAAACCTTAGAGGTGCCAAGTGGATCTGAACCCTCCCATCTCATTCAACTAACCTCTCCCACAACTTTACAACTTAACCAAACATACAAACCTTAGAGATGCCAAGTGGATCTGAACCCTCCCATCTCATTCAACTAACCTCTCCCACAACTTTACAACTTAACCAAACATACAAACCTTAGAGGTGCCAAGTGGATCTGAACCCTCCCATCTCATTCAACTAACCTCTCCCACAACTTTACAACTTAACCAAACATACAAACCTTAGAGGTGCCAAGTGGATCTGAACCCTCCCCCATCTCATTCAACTAACCTCTCCCACAACTTTACAACTTAACCAAACATAAAAACCTTAGAGGTGCCAAGTGGATCTGAACCCTCCCATCTCATTCAACTAACCCTTCCCACAACTTTACAACTTAACCAAACATAAAAACCTTAGAGGTGCCAAGTGGATCTGAACCCTCCCATCTCATTCAACTAACCTCTCCCACAACTTTACAACTTAACCAAACATACAAACCTTAGAGATGCCAAGTGGATCTGAACCCTCCCATCTCATTCAACTAACCTCTCCCACAACTTTACAACTTAACCAAACATACAGACCTTAGAGATGCCAAGTGGATCTGAACCCTCCCATCTCATTCAACTAACCCCTCCCACAACTTTACAACTTAACCAAACATACAAACCTTAGAGATGCCAAGTGGATCTGAACCCTCCCATCTCATTCAACTAACCTCTCCCACAACTTAACCAAACATACAAACCTTAGAGATGCCAAGTGGATCTGAACCCTCCCATCTCATTCAACTAACCTCTCCCACAACTTTACAACTTAACCAAACATACAAACCTTAGAGATGCCAAGTGGATCTGAACCCTCCCATCTCATTCAACTAACCTCTCCCACAACTTTACAACTTAACCAAACATACAAACCTTAGAGGTGCCAAGTGGATCTGAACCCTCCCATCTCATTCAACTAACCTCTCCCACAACTTTACAACTTAACCAAACATACAAACCTTAGAGATGCCAAGTGGATCTGAACCCTCCCATCTCATTCAACTAACCTCTCCCACAACTTTACAACTTAACCAAACATACAAACCTTAGAGATGCCAAGTGGATCTGAACCCTCCCATCTCATTCAACTAACCTCTCCCACAACTTTACAACTTAACCAAACATACAAACCTTAGAGGTGCCAAGTGGATCTGAACCCTCCCATCTCATTCAACTAACCTCTCCCACAACTTTACAACTTAACCAAACATACAAACCTTAGAGGTGCCTAGTGGATCTGAACCCCCCCCCCCCCCATCTCATTCAACTAACCTCTCCCACAACTTTACAACTTAACCAAACATACAAACCTTAGAGATGCCAAGTGGATCTGAACCCTCCCATCTCATTGAACTAACCTCTCCCACAACTTAACCAAACATACAAACCTTAGAGGTGCCAAGTGGATCTGAACCCTCCCATCTCATTCAACTAACCTCTCCCACAACTTTACAACTTAACCAAACATACAAACCTTAGAGGTGCCAAGTGGATCTGAACCCCCCCATCTCATTCAACTAACCTCTCCCACAACTTTACAACTTAACCAAACATACAAACCTTAGAGATGCCAAGTGGATCTGAACCCTCCCATCTCATTCAACTAACCTCTCCCACAACTTTACAACTTAACCAAACATACAAACCTTAGAGATGCCAAGTGGATCTGAACCCCCCCATCTCATTCAACTAACCTCTCCCACAACTTTACAACTTAACCAAACATACAAACCTTAGAGATGCCAAGTGGATCTGAACCCTCCCATCTCATTCAACTAACCTCTCCCACAACTTTACAACTTAACCAAACATACAAACCTTAGAGGTGCCAAGTGGATCTGAACCCTCCCATCTCATTCAACCCCTCCCACAACTTTACAACTTAACACCAAACATACAAACCTTAGAGGTGCCAAGTGGATCTGAACCCTCCCATCTCATTCAACTAACCTCTCCCACAACTTTACAACTTAACCAAACATACAAACCTTAGAGATGCCAAGTGGATCTGAACCCTCCCATCTCATTCAACTAACGCCTCCCACAACTTTACAACTTAACCAAACATACAAACCTTAGAGATGCCAAGTGGATCTGAACCCTCCCATCTCATTCAACTAACCTCTCCCACAACTTTACAACTTAACCAAACATACAAACCTTAGAGATGCCAAGTGGATCTGAACCCTCCCATCTCATTCAACTAACCTCTCCCACAACTTTACAACTTAACCAAACATACAAACCTTAGAGATGCCAAGTGGATCTGAACCCTCCCATCTCATTCAACTAACCTCTCCCACAACTTTACAACTTAACCAAACATACAAACCTTAGAGGTGCCAAGTGGATCTGAACCCTCCCATCTCATTCAACTAACCTCTCCCACAACTTTACAACTTAACCAAACATACAAACCTTAGAGATGCCAAGTGGATCTGAACCCTCCCATCTCATTCAACTAACCTCTCCCACAACTTTACAACTTAACCAAACATACAAACCTTAGAGATGCCAAGTGGATCTGAACCCTCCCATCTCATTCAACTAACCTCTCCCACAACTTTACAACTTAACCAAACATACAAACCTTAGAGGTGCCAAGTGGATCTGAACCCTCCCATCTCATTCAACTAACCTCTCCCACAACTTTACAACTTAACCAAACATACAAACCTTAGAGATGCCAAGTGGATCTGAACCCTCCCATCTCATTGAACTAACCCCTCCCACAACTTTACAACTTAACCAAACATACAAACCTTAGAGGTGCCAAGTGGATCTGAACCCTCCCATCTCATTCAACTAACCTCTCCCACAACTTTACAACTTAACCAAACATACAAACCTTAGAGATGCCAAGTGGATCTGAACCCTCCCATCTCATTCAACTAACCCCTCCCACAACTTTACAACTTAGCCAAACATACAAACCTTAGAGATGCCAAGTGGATCTGAACCCTCCCATCTCATTGAACTAACCCCTCCCACAACTTTACAACTTAACCAAACATACAAACCTTAGAGATGCCAAGTGGATCTGAACCCTCCCATCTCATTCAACTAACCCCTCCCACAACTTTACAACTTAGCCAAACATACAAACCTTAGAGATGCCAAGTGGATCTGAACCCTCCCATCTCATTCAACTAACCCCTCCCACAACTTTACAACTTAGCCAAACATACAAACCTTAGAGATGCCAAGTGGATCTGAACCCTCCCATCTCATTCAACTAACCCCTCCCACAACTTTACAACTTAGCCAAACATACAAACCTTAGAGATGCCAAGTGGATCTGAACCCTCCCATCTCATTGAACTAACCCCTCCCACAACTTTAATACTTAACCAAACATACAAACCTTAGAGATGCCAAGTGGATCTGAACCCTCCCATCTCATTGAACTAACCCCTCCCACAACTTTACAACTTAACCAAACATACAAACCTTAGAGGTGCCAAGTGGATCTGAACCCTCCCATCTCATTCAACTAACCTCTCCCACAACTTTACAACTTAACCAAACATACAAACCTTAGAGATGCCAAGTGGATCTGAACCCTCCCATCTCATTCAACTAACCTCTCCCACAACTTTACAACTTAACCAAACATACAAACCTTAGAGATGCCAAGTGGATCTGAACCCTCCCATCTCATTGAACTAACCCCTCCCACAACTTTACAACTTAACCAAACATACAAACCTTAGAGGTGCCAAGTGGATCTGAACCCTCCCATCTCATTCAACTAACCCCTCCCACAACTTTACAACTTAGCCAAACATACAAACCTTAGAGATGCCAAGTGGATCTGATCCCTCCCATCTCATTCAACTAACCCCTCCCACAACTTTACAACTTAACCAAACATACAAACCTTAGAGATGCCAAGTGGATCTGAACCCTCCCATCTCATTCAACTAACCTCTCCCACAACTTTACAACTTAACCAAACATACAAACCTTAGAGGTGCCAAGTGGATCTGAACCCTTCCATCTCATTGAACTAACCTCTCCCACAACTTTACAACTTAACCAAACATACAAACCTTAGAGATGCCAAGTGGATCTGAACCCTCCCATCTCATTCAACTAACCTCTCCCACAACTTTACAACTTAACCAAACATACAAACCTTAGAGGTGCCAAGTGGATCTGAACCCTTCCATCTCATTGAACTAACCTCTCCCACAACTTTACAACTTAACCAAACATACAAACCTTAGAGATGCCAAGTGGATCTGAACCCTCCCATCTCATTGAACTAACCTCTCCCACAACTTAACCAAACATACAAACCTTAGAGATGCCAAGTGGATCTGAACCCTCCCCAGACAACTCCTCCGGAACCTTTTCTGTGAGGTCAGTGGCGCTAAGGTTGGTAGCACTGCTGGACGTGCTCAGGGCAGAAAAACTTGCCTCCAGCGCTTCTTTTTCTTTGACAACACTTTTGTAAGCTGCCACCACATCTGGCAATTAGAAAACTGGATGTGAATATTTTTTCTGCTTTGAGTATTAAATGTATGATCATCTTAAATTTTCAAATAAGGGATTTTAAAAATTAAAACAAATGATTGTATGAAACAAAACAAAAATTGATATTTAAATATAAAATGTATGTATTAATTTCATTGTTCTAATAGATAACTACACAGACCAGTGGCGTAGCCAGGATCGTCTCAAGGGGGGGTGTTCCAATTTTTACCCGGGGACAAACTTTCGATTTGCATCCCCCCCTCAAACATTTGATTGCACCCCCCCCCCCCCCTCAAACTTTCGATTTGCACCGCCCTCAAACTTTCGATTTGCACCCCCCCCCCCCTCAAACTTTCTATTTGCACCCCCCCCCCCCTCAAACTTTCGATTTGCACCCCCCCCCTCCCCTCAAACTTTCAATTTGCACCTCCCCCCATACTTTTTCTATATACCGAGGGGTCTATGGGGGGGGGGGGGGTATGCCCCCCCCCCACCCCACCCCCCTGCCTACGCCACTGACATTAAACAAATGTTTATTTTAAACCTTTATGCTTGTCCGTTTAAAACACTCTAGTCATCACTTTATATTTATTTTAAAAATGCATGTGTAGTGTATATCAGATAAATAACGAACAGAATGTGTAAATGACACACCTCGAAGTTTAGACTTGTACTGATTGAGCTGATCTTTTTGACTGTTGATAGTTTCTATCAGCTCAGCTCTCGATGCTTTATCCATTGATAAAATAATAACAACCACAGCCTCAAAACGTCATCTGTAAAGTTTTTAAAAAAACCAATGTTGCATTAGTTAGGCCAACCATAAACACATCATTATAAAAATTAAAAAAAAAATAATGTTGCATTAGTTAGGCCAACTATAAACACATCATTATAAAGAATTTTAAAAAACCAATGTTGCATTAGTTAGGCCAACCATAAACACATCATTATAAAGATTAAAAAAACCAATGTTGCATTAGTTAGGCCAACCATACATTACAATGGCTTGTGTTAATTGCAATGGTCCTAGTCTTTGAGCTAGTTTCAAGCTTGAAATAAATATTAAGCCACTCTCCTTCAACTCCACTGACATTCTCTATGTTGCTTTTTTAGCCTCCCTTGTTTTCTCTGGTCACGTGGTGTCCATCTAAACAAAGGTCTGCTCTCATTCTGAGCAGAGTTTCTTCCAGGCATCTCTTCGAAAAAATTCTACCGCCCCTCGATCGAAATGAAATTTATATAATTTATATAGAAAATATATACTTTTAACAGTGTCCACGCCCCCGAAGAAAGTTTCCCCTTCCCCCCCCCGAAAATTTCAAGTGCCCCCCCCTCCGGAGAAAAAAGTCTGGAAGAAACACTGATTCTGAGCAAATGACCTAACCAGCTCTACCTTCTGTGGACTCTATGAGACTGTCCAGATAAAGGGGGAGGAGGATTAGCTTCTACCTTTGTAAAAAAAAAAGGAAAATATCAAATGATTCACAGACAGATGAAGACCAGGAAACTGGTTCTTTGATGAGTGGGAATCAAAGCTATTCTAGCATCAGATCTCCAGGTGCCCAGCTACTTGGCATCTTGATGTATGAGCAAAAAAGAAAAGGGAAGTCTGTACCAGTGGCGTAGCTACCGTAAAGCTACCGTAAGCAAGGCATAGGGGCCCTTTTTCGAAAGTTTGAGGGGGGGTGCAAATTGAAAGTCTGGGGGGGGGGGGGGTGCAAATCGAAAATTTGTCGCCAGGAAGGGTCGCTACGCCTCTGAGGGGCCCATTAACACTTTTTGCATAGGAGCCCAAAAATCCTTGCTATGACACTGGTCTGTACTATTCGCATACTTTATAATAATATTATTTCCTTGATATGAAGACAGTCTTTATTAGAGTGGATTGTCAAGGGGTTATCTATATACATATAATTTTCTTCATGAAGGGACCATGCGGGACACCATGTAAACATGCTATCACCCCCACCAGTCTGGTGAGCTGTGGTTCACGCCAAATGCTTACAATCGTAAGAAAAATTACTATACAGGCTGAGGCATATATTAAAACTAAAACAATACAAAACGACCATATTAAACCACAAAATCAACACAACAGACATGCGAAGGGAAACTACTCTATTAGAGTTTTTGAAACATGGCCGCTGCTTGTATTTACTCATTGTTGTCTGGAACAGGGTAGTTGTGAGGGTGTCTGAGGTTCAACGAAATACACAACACAATTGAAGCTAGATATCACAGTCCTTTATTTCTCTATCTCCAGTCACAAAATCAACCTGCCTCCGTTTACGCCCAACCTCCAACTGTCACCCGCATTCATCCCTACACACCACCTTTCTGTCGCTCACAACACAGCCGCTGTCACTCGACCAGTCGCTTCCCTTGTACCCTCGTTCACTCCGTACAACAACATACACGTCAACACACCCGGCCTCGCGTCTCACTATATGAACATACACACACGCAGTGATCCGTTCCACGTATTCACCTTTCATACACATTACATCACCACATACCCTCCATCTGTCCCTAGCTGATGCAATCAGCGGAATTAACAAAAAAATGTAAGAAAACCAATAACTCAACCCAACATGTATAAATACATAACTACGATGTTAACAGCCGCACTGGGACTGTTGAGAGATCCCTCCAATGATTTTCCGTAAGTCTGTAGTACGCAGAATAGACGCACCATATCAAACTTGTACTCTGTAAAATACACCTAGTACGAAGAATTGGCATCATGTCCATATTACATTCCAGAGAATACCTACAAAGTAACCCTGTATATAACATTTGAAATATGTTAAAACCACACACACAAATCGTTGACTCGGCTCCACACGTAGCATACTTTTCTTAGTTACAATCCACCTTCAGTCTCTGCAAGAACATCATTTACATTTCTCGTATATAGCAATTAACAATAAACACAGTAAACATACATACGAAAGAAACTTAACAAAAGGATACCGGTACTTGTTTTTAACTTTGGATACGACGTCGATTTTCCTCTCCTTCGGTATAACTTGTCGGAAGACGCCATGCTACATAGTGTATATCGTAGCACAAATGTCTTACACGTGTGTTGTCTCACCGCCGTCTTGTTGTGTGCTCCGTACCAGAATGTGGCCAGTCCAAATATCACCTTACCGCTGCATTAGAATGATAGTTTTGTGGTATTGTCTCTCTCTCGATATCATTCCCGATGATTGCGTCGAATGATCCCCATTCGAACACTAAGGCTCGGACTTGTCCCGTCACATACGGTGATTTAATGTTTATCAGTGCTATCGGTAGGCGTATGACCGTGCCACCAAACACCTCTACCATTTTCCATTCACCCGTGTATTGGTGCTGTTCGACGTAGCTACTTTTTACTGCTATAGTAGAGCAACCAGTGTCTCTAACCGCCTCTACCGTATGAGCTCCCACCTTCACCATTAGTGTTGGTATTTTCGGCGCGATCTGTAATAACGGTGCCTGTTCTACTCCCTCATTATCTGGGCTACTGTTGTGGTCGTTGTAATGATTGTTATGATTTCTGTCCTGCCTCGGTCTATGTTGTTGGCTGTCATAACTGTGTGCCGCATGAGTGTTTGTGTCTCTGGGGTACTCCTGGCCCGCAGCCTGGTTATTGACCCCAACGGTTGAATTTCTATGCGGACAGTTCCTAATCATGTGACCCGGTTGTTGGCAGTTGAAACACCTCCCAACGTATCTTGTACCATTGGTTTGTGTTCCATATCTCCTTAGCCGTCGATTGTCATATCTGTAGTTTCCTGCCTCTAGGCCAACGTACTCCGCTGTATCGCCTGTCGCCTTTGCATAGAAGATTGATTCATACTCTGATTCTTTGTTAGCTATTGGTCTATCTGTGTGTGCAATGATGTACTTTTGGCAGTGGTCAGTAAGTTCTTTTAGAGTGGTGGGCTTTCTTTCCTGTATGTAACTTAGTAACTGCTTATCTACTGAACTTGATATTTTATCAATCAAGATGAATTCAATGATACTCTCCACGTTCATCTCCACTCTAGCCGTTTCTAGCCACTTCATAAACGTGGTTTTTAGATCCAACACGTAGTTTTTGAAGTCCTCAGCTTTGGATGGCAGTCTGTTGTGGAATTTTTTCCTATACGAGTCTTCATTATGTAAGAAGAACTCAAGGAGGGTTTCCTTTAATATTCTGTAGTCCTTCATGTCATCCTCACTCAGGCCCTGACATGCATCCAATGCCTTCCCTCCTATTAAGACAAGGAGTTGAGTTCCCCACTGCGTATCGCTCAAGCTTGTCGTCCTCGCCACTGTCTCGAATCTCCTGATATACGCATCTATGTTTTCCGAATCTTCCTGAAATTTCGGCAACTTTGATAGGATATTTTGATGGCTCACGTCTATGTGTGGTATGTCTTTCATACCTTCATGCTTCATTCGTGCCAGTTCGAATTCCTGCTCCTGCTTCATCCTTTCGATTTCTATCTTCAGTTTTTCGTTCTCTATCCTTGCTTCTGTCTCCATCTTTTCTTGTTCCATCTTCATTCTTTCTCTTTCCCTTCTGCACCATCTGTCCCTCCTTTCTTCATTCTCATTCAGTCTTTTCTCCACCCACTCGTCCAACTTCTCTCCCTCGTATCCGTTGGTTCTACCAAGGCTATACATATCTGCCAAACTAAGTGGTTCCTCCATGATTCTGATAATTTATTTAATTCACAAATTCAAAAAGTGCCACTTACAGGAGGTCTGTTGGTTCGACAGGAGATAAACGTCTATTACCCAATTGTGGGTGCCGCAGCTCCACCAAATATGTGAGGGTGTCTGAGGTTCAACGAAATACACAACACAATTGAAGCTAGATATCACAGTCCTTTATTTCTCTATCTCCAGTCACAAAATCAACCTGCCTCCGTTTACGCCCAACCTCCAACTGTCACCCGCATTCATCCCTACACACCACCTTTCTGTCGCTCACAACACAGCCGCTGTCACTCGACCAGTCGCTTCCCTTGTACCCTCGTTCACTCCGTACAACAACATACACGTCAACACACCCGGCCTCGCGTCTCACTATATGAACATACACACACGCAGTGATCCGTTCCACGTATTCACCTTTCATACACATTACATCACCACATACCCTCCATCTGTCCCTAGCTGATGCAATCAGCGGAATTAACAAAAAAATGTAAGAAAACCAATAACTCAACCCAACATGTATAAATACATAACTACGATGTTAACAGCCGCACTGGGACTGTTGAGAGATCCCTCCAATGATTTTCCGTAAGTCTGTAGTACGCAGAATAGACGCACCATATCAAACTTGTACTCTGTAAAATACACCTAGTACGAAGAATTGGCATCATGTCCATATTACATTCCAGAGAATACCTACAAAGTAACCCTGTATATAACATTTGAAATATGTTAAAACCACACACACAAATCGTTGACTCGGCTCCACACGTAGCATACTTTTCTTAGTTACAATCCACCTTCAGTCTCTGCAAGAACATCATTTACATTTCTCGTATATAGCAATTAACAATAAACACAGTAAACATACATACGAAAGAAACTTAACAAAAGGATACCGGTACTTGTTTTTAACTTTGGATACGACGTCGATTTTCCTCTCCTTCGGTATAACTTGTCGGAAGACGCCATGCTACATAGTGTATATCGTAGCACAAATGTCTTACACGTGTGTTGTCTCACCGCCGTCTTGTTGTGTGCTCCGTACCAGAATGTGGCCAGTCCAAATATCACCTTACCGCTGCATTAGAATGATAGTTTTGTGGTATTGTCTCTCTCTCGATATCATTCCCGATGATTGCGTCGAATGATCCCCATTCGAACACTAAGGCTCGGACTTGTCCCGTCACATACGGTGATTTAATGTTTATCAGTGCTATCGGTAGGCGTATGACCGTGCCACCAAACACCTCTACCATTTTCCATTCACCCGTGTATTGGTGCTGTTCGACGTAGCTACTTTTTACTGCTATAGTAGAGCAACCAGTGTCTCTAACCGCCTCTACCGTATGAGCTCCCACCTTCACCATTAGTGTTGGTATTTTCGGCGCGATCTGTAATAACGGTGCCTGTTCTACTCCCTCATTATCTGGGCTACTGTTGTGGTCGTTGTAATGATTGTTATGATTTCTGTCCTGCCTCGGTCTATGTTGTTGGCTGTCATAACTGTGTGCCGCATGAGTGTTTGTGTCTCTGGGGTACTCCTGGCCCGCAGCCTGGTTATTGACCCCAACGGTTGAATTTCTATGCGGACAGTTCCTAATCATGTGACCCGGTTGTTGGCAGTTGAAACACCTCCCAACGTATCTTGTACCATTGGTTTGTGTTCCATATCTCCTTAGCCGTCGATTGTCATATCTGTAGTTTCCTGCCTCTAGGCCAACATACTCCGCTGTATCGCCTGTCGCCTTTGCATAGAAGATTGATTCATACTCTGATTCTTTGTTAGCTATTGGTCTATCTGTGTGTGCAATGATGTACTTTTGGCAGTGGTCAGTAAGTTCTTTTAGAGTGGTGGGCTTTCTTTCCTGTATGTAACTTAGTAACTGCTTATCTACTGAACTTGATATTTTATCAATCAAGATGAATTCAATGATACTCTCCACGTTCATCTCCACTCTAGCCGTTTCTAGCCACTTCATAAACGTGGTTTTTAGATCCAACACGTAGTTTTTGAAGTCCTCAGCTTTGGATGGCAGTCTGTTGTGGAATTTTTTCCTATACGAGTCTTCATTATGTAAGAAGAACTCAAGGAGGGTTTCCTTTAATATTCTGTAGTCCTTCATGTCATCCTCACTCAGGCCCTGACATGCATCCAATGCCTTCCCTCCTATTAAGACAAGGAGTTGAGTTCCCCACTGCGTATCGCTCAAGCTTGTCGTCCTCGCCACTGTCTCGAATCTCCTGATATACGCATCTATGTTTTCCGAATCTTCCTGAAATTTCGGCAACTTTGATAGGATATTTTGATGGCTCACGTCTATGTGTGGTATGTCTTTCATACCTTCATGCTTCATTCGTGCCAGTTCGAATTCCTGCTCCTGCTTCATCCTTTCGATTTCTATCTTCAGTTTTTCGTTCTCTATCCTTGCTTCTGTCTCCATCTTTTCTTGTTCCATCTTCATTCTTTCTCTTTCCCTTCTGCACCATCTGTCCCTCCTTTCTTCATTCTCATTCAGTCTTTTCTCCACCCACTCGTCCAACTTCTCTCCCTCGTATCCGTTGGTTCTACCAAGGCTATACATATCTGCCAAACTAAGTGGTTCCTCCATGATTCTGATAATTTATTTAATTCACAAATTCAAAAAGTGCCACTTACAGGAGGTCTGTTGGTTCGACAGGAGATAAACGTCTATTACCCAATTGTGGGTGCCGCAGCTCCACCAAATATGTGAGGGTGTCTGAGGTTCAACGAAATACACAACACAATTGAAGCTAGATATCACAGTCCTTTATTTCTCTATCTCCAGTCACAAAATCAACCTGCCTCCGTTTACGCCCAACCTCCAACTGTCACCCGCATTCATCCCTACACACCACCTTTCTGTCGCTCACAACACAGCCGCTGTCACTCGACCAGTCGCTTCCCTTGTACCCTCGTTCACTCCGTACAACAACATACACGTCAACACACCCGGCCTCGTGTCTCACTATATGAACATACACACACGCAGTGATCCGTTCCACGTATTCACCTTTCATACACATTACATCACCACAGTAGTTTAAAGTTTATTCCAGGATATTTTTGACTGGTTTTGTCATGGATTGTGATTTGTTATTGTTAGGCCTATTCATATTCAACTATTCAATTATCTGAAATTTTGCCAGTAATCTATCGTTTTAGGTACGTAAAATCGCCCGCAACTAGTAATGTGAAAAACAGGGGACTCCTTACATTTTAATAATTATTTCAAATTTTGAGGAGGATTTATGTTTTGAAAAATACAAAAATGTTTCCTTGTTTCATTTATGTACCTGTTTTTAAACAATTGAATTAAAACTTTTCAGTAATAAATGAACACCAGCGATGTTTCCAACAGATGCAACCATGCTCATTTACTATAGCAGCCATCTTGTTAAAGTTTTATTTTTATAGACTTATAGCGCGAGATTCAGGGGGAAGTCACTCTATTTTACAAATGGCTGCTGTTTATTATATAGCAAATCTTGCTTGCAGACACTGCTGTTTAAAGTTAATTTCTGGCCTATACTATATTGATATATTTAGCCATTGATTTATGTTTATTATTTATTTATCTATAATATTTGACACAAACATATCACAATATACTTCTATTACAGCCTCGACAATGAGGTAACGTTTTCGTACATTAATAGCCGCGGGCGATTTTACGTACCCAAAACGATAGATTACCATTTTGCCAAAGGAAAGAAATATTCATTAGTTACATCCATAGCGACGCTTAACTAAGGTTTTACCTTATTTTCAACTCTTTGATTTTTTAACTTTGAGATTAGTTGAGTTTGAGTGAGAGAATCATTCTCAGAATGTGAGAATCTCAGAATGAGGGTCTGGCTAGGACCAGGAATAGAGATATCTCTAGAAAAAAAAAACTGCTACGTACTTTGATATAGATCTAGATCTCTAGATCTAGATGATCTAGTTAGTGAATATTTCCTGATGTTTAGGCCTCTACTTTAAAGAAAAAATGGGAAGTAGATATACTAGAATCTAGTACTACTAGATCTAGATCTACTAGTGTCTAGCAGTAGGCTATCAAAAATCAAGATGTAAACATAGCCATCTTTGGAGTCATAACAAATTCCTTAACACACCAAAAATCGCCAAAATAGCTTTGTTGATTAAGGTCATTAAAAAAAAAAGTCCAATTGAGTATTTTTTTGTCAAATTTGCTGAATTATAATTATTATATCAAAGACTTTTGAAAAAAAAAATATTTATTATTTAGATCTAGATCTAGTAATAATCTTTACCTATAGATCTAGTACAGAATAATCTAGACTGCGTATAGCGGCTAGATCTATTCTATATTCTTGTAATTCTCGGTAAATATGTGGTCTAGATCTCTAGGTTAAGCGCAGCTAACTCCTTGAAAAGTTAATAGATTTCTAAATTCTAGATCTAGATCTTCTATATTAAAAACTTAACAATAACCTGTATTCATAAATCTAAATCTAGGCCTAATGAATAGATCTAGACTAATAATATTTTTGGTAATCTATCGTTTTACTGGTGCGTGCAAGATTTTCTTTATTAAATTAATAAATTAGGCGTAGGGCCTCTATTATTTAATATTAGTCTTACTCTATTAGTATTATTAAGTATCAGGCCTAATTAAAAAGTAGGTCTATACTGACTCTATACTATAGGACTATTACTATAGTAATTAATTAAGTAATTCGACTTCAGACTATTTTATTTATTATGTATTATGGCGGGAGAGGGGGGAGAGGATGGAAGGGAGGGTAGTAATAGTAGTGTGGCGTGCCGTGGGTCAGCTCGTTAATATCCTAGCTAATCAATAATATTAATAAGTTTCAAATGAAACTAAACTCAGTCAACTGTATTTTCTAACCGCCAATGATGTAACAATGATGTTACAATGTACACAATCTTCCTCTCTATTAGATCTACTAGTGTACTAGATCTATTACTTAACTTAGTTTTTATTTCAAGGGTTCTCAGTTCGATTGTTTGCTGCATTGATTTGGACCATTTCAAACATGGCTCATTGTTTCTTTAGTCAATTTGTACTTCCTTTCAGCACATATCCCTGCCTAAGGGCTAAGTTAATAATCCTATTTCTCTTCAACTAAAATGCGTAATTTATAACTTAAGACCTAATCCAATTATTTTAGCTTTATAATAAAGTAGGAATAAGCCTAAAGTGACTTTATTATAATTAGTTTACGTTATGTTTGCCTGTCGTCCCCACTGGGACATAGGCCGCTGACAAGAGCTTTCCAGACATCTCTGTCCAAGGCTAGTCTCTTCAACTGTCCCCAGGTGTATCCAATCTTCTTGGTGTCTTCTTCCAGGTCACGTCTCCAGGTCTTTCTTGGTCTGCCTCTCCTCCTCCTGCCTTGTGGATTCCAGGTGAGGGCCTGTCTTGTTATGCTGGATACAGGCTTCCTGGGTGTGTGGCCAATCCATTTTCTCTGGAGGATCTCTACTTCAATTATAATTAGTTTAGGAACAAGAAATTAAGTCTCAGTTTTATACATACATCATTTAATTAACTATATTATTTTTTGTTGTAGATTAGTTTCTTAATCAACTTGTTTGCAAACTGCTGGATGTGTGTTTGGGCTGGGGTGATAGGATTAGGTAAGCTATTGCTATTCATAATACTGAACTAACAATGTATCAAATTGTTTCAATCTGTTTTCTTTTTCTCATGTTAATATTATGTTTCTCTTACAAAGATAATACGCTGTTGATCAGATTATACAAATAATAATGAGCTCCTGGTTAAAAGACTTATTTAAACCATGGGATGGGAAATTAGACCCGAAAGTTGCAGAGTTTTTTAAAGAATTTCCACAACCATACAGAGACAAAGTAATTGAGAGATATGTAAGTTTTCTTTGTCTTCATTGAGTTAAACAAATAGTTTGTTTGTACATCATCTATCTTAAAAAGTGTTGTTAATAAGAATAAATATTATTGCGAATATGATTAACTTTTTTTTTTTCAGAGCAAACGTGAAGGTCTTCATCACTTTGATTTTTTTAGGGTGAGGTCATTTGTTATTATTATCAAAGCAACTAATGCCATTCAACTAAATACTATTTGTGTGGGATTTTCTCTACTTTAGTTGTGACTGAACTTTTAATTTATTTTCATTATTCTTACAGATTTAACAACTATTGTTTAAAAATATTAGTTGAAATTAAAGAAATAATTTTCAATAGGCCTACTTACGATTTAAATTTTTAATAAATTGAAAATGTTTACTCATTTGCCTTTTTGTATTTTTCATTGATTTGTAGGATATGGATATGGATAATGAGATGAGATGTGCAAAGAATGGAGTTTTTCTGGAAGATCAACGTCGGTTAAAGGAAGAGCAAGAGGAAAGCTCAAGGCAAGCATTGGAAAAAGAAAAAGAAAGAAGGCGACAAGAGCAGCTTCAGAGAGAAGTACCAGAATGGGAGAAGAATTTATCACAATATATACCACTGAAGCCTGAAGATACAATGACAATGAAATTGAAAGATAGTTGTCTCCTTTCATTGATTGGCATCTTTGCTTTATGGTCAGTTACAGATCATATAAGGTAACTAAAAAAAATAATCCTTATTGAAGCAGGGATATTAAATCTATTCATGCAATCCAGTGCAGTTTATAAGTAGACTTATGTAACATAAGAACATAATGGTCCTCCCATATTTCTTAAATTTTTCCATACTGATTTGGAGGTACCATTTTTTTAAGCTACTAAATTTCTGTAAATGAAAATAATTAACGAGCAAGAGAGGGAGATTTTTCAAAAACTTTGCTTTGTCCTAAATATTAGCTTTAGCGAATTAAGAAATACATATCTTCTTCTTTTTTTAAGATCGCGACCAAAATGGAAAATGTATGTCAGAATCACATCTTGTATTGGTTGCTTTTTCTGTAAGTTATTTTATTTTTACTTGTTTTTAAGGGGGAAGTATCATTCGACAACGGAAAATGTATGGAAACATTTGCGAAAAAAAAACTTACACATACACCCATACATTTTTTTACCATATTGATTATGATGAAACAGCTATAAAACAGCATATAAATGACGGCATATGTATGATGCAAAATATTTTTAAAAAATAATTTGACCCCAAAAAGATGAAAAATGTTTAGGTTGAAAAATGTGTTCACAAAAGAGTAACGAATATTGTTAAAAATGTGTTGTTTTTCAAACTATTTTGCTTTGTACATTTCCTGCAATTATAAGCTGCATTAACGCTAATAAATCATAATTACTACTAAAAGTTTGACAGCTGTATGCCTAATAGTTTTTTTTTTTGACAATTTGTTTTTGTTTCTCACCCTTATTCTGGGTTGATAGTGACCCCTTCATTCTTTTCAGTTGATCACCTATTTCAAAAATGTCTGGTCTTGTTTTTGGGTACCACAATGTCCATAAAATGTTGTTTACCACTTTTTATATAAAAACTAAATAATTATAAGAATGTCACTCAAAGTGTATTTATGTTACTAGTCATTTATTTTTATATTATTAATGCATTGTTACGTTTTCTGAATGTAATTTTTTTTTTAACTAAAATCAGTTGCAGAAGCAGTTGCAGTATCTAGATTGTTTTATTGGGGAAGTTTTCGTGAACCTGTAGATGGGAGTTATCGGTTTTCTGCAATAACAAAAAGAGAATTTGAAGAACAGGTTCAGCATATTGAGGACTTTCTGGCTAATCTTACTACAAATAAGCCCAAATGATGAGCTGTTAATTTGTGAATTTCATTTTTTTTGTAATGTGATAATAAAGTTTCTAATAGAATTTGTGGCTTGTTTTGCCTAACTATTCCACTGAAGCCTTTTGTTATGAATTTTCTTTAAAGTTTATATTCTTTAATTTATAGGTAAGCCTACATAAAATGTTTCTTGTTCCTGTGACCTGTGCATATGAAGAGATAGTGTGGTTAGCACTATGCCCAGCTGCCTTTACTTTCCCTAACGTGAGTTAGGTAACCATCAGAGTTGGGTGGACTCAGGGACGGTCTACTATTTCACTTGCCCCATAGACCGTCAGGTTTGAAAGGGAAACTTTACTTTCCTTTTTACTACGCAAAAAATTGTTTGCCTTTGGGTTAATTCTGCATATAATAATATCAAGAAATTGACTTGTGTTTGTAAATATAAGATATTTTCTTAAAATTAAAATGGAACTTTACTTGATCCGAAGGGAATGGAATCCAGTTAAATTGTAAGATGGTACATTAGGGAAGGAAAAGGACGAGCCCATATTGTTGTAGCTGTAATTAATATGGAAGACATTCTTGTTTCGCTATTTGAAATATAGAACAGTCTACTGCAGAGGTTGAGAAAAGTAACCTTAAAAAATTAAAATAATTAGAGTAGGCCTACTCTGTTGGAAACAAACTTCCAATGTGGCATTTAATCATGTTATGTGGATTCTAATTTCCTATTTAATCATAATTAGTTCATACAAATAGAATTACAGAGAATTCACGAAAAAAATGCTTTCTCACTTTCTGTAAGGTAAATCAGTCAGTTTGAACAATTATCACTATAACAATCATTTTGGTAAAATGGTTTTAATTTCCTAATTATAAAAATGAAGAAAAGAGTGACAAAGTAAACAACCAATATTTTATTTGTAACTTCAATTTAAGTTATGTGACTTGTAACAGAATTTTCTGTAAGCATGGCAAAAATCGTCCTATAATAGCTCTATAATAAAGGAGATGACAATTTCCATACAAATCACTGAATTTAAACACATTCAAACGTTTAAAATTAAAGAAAATAGCTGCAAAATTATAAATACAATCCTTCTGGTGTACCCTCATTCTTCCTGTACAAAACGTTTTCTTTGGCCTTTTTGAAGTCTTCATTCATGACTTTCATTCGACGTTCTCTTAAAGCCAACAAGCCAGCCTCAGTACAAATAGCCTAAAATAAAAAAAAAGGAAGGTTGATTATGATAGATACCTTAATAGTATAAACACAAAAAAATCCAATTAACAAGTGGCTTTGTACCTTAATATCAGCCCCAGACAGGTCATCCTTGGACATGACATAGTCTTCAATGTTGACATCTTCAGCCAAGGTCATACGACTTGTGTGGATTGTGAATATGCGCCTCTTTGTTTTTTCATCAGGAAGAGGGAACTCTATTTTCCTGTCTATTCGTCCTGGGCGAATCAGAGCAGGATCCAATGTCTCTATTCTGTTTGTTGCCATGACAACCTTTATGTAATTCAAAAGTGTCTACATTAGTGAATTTAAAAAACCTTACAGAGCACATTGACCAGTAATTGTAAAAAGTCTGGTCTTAGAACAATCATTACAGCTGAATAATACAAAAAGTTTTTTTTTAAAAGCAAAGACATCATTAACTATAATAGAAGGGTTACAAGTACTGTAAGTAACAAAGATGATAAATTCTATAATACAAACCTTGACGTCTCCACGAGAATCAAACCCATCCAACTGGTTAAGCAGCTCTAACATAGTTCTCTGAATCTCTCTTTCACCACCAGAGTTAGATTCATACCTGATTTTAAAATATGGTAAAAGCTAATTTTAGATGATCACTGAAACTGACAAATTATCTTACCAACTCAATTTGTATTTTAATCATGTGAAATTAAAACAATATAATAGTTGTCTAACCTTTTTGTACCAACAGCATCAATTTCATCAATAAATACAATAGAAGGTGCATGCTCCTCAGCTACGCGAAACAGCTCTCTTACTAGTTTTGGGCCATCACCCTAAACAATAGGAGAATAGAATATAAAGCACAACTATTTACACTAATACAGTAAAAACTGAGTTAACTCTTCAAATTCCCAAGTGGTCTAATTTAACTAGTCAACCAAAAAAGCTGTAAAAATACAACTACTAATACTTCACTCATTTTCAGTTTATAGTTAAGCTAACTAAAGTTTTGTTTAAAACACATACCAAATATTTTTGAATAAGTTCAGAACCAACTACTCTCAGAAAAGTAGCAGACGTCTGGTTGGCCACAGCTTTGGCTAGAAGTGTTTTACCTGAAAAGTTGCAAACATATAGGCGGTGTCAAAACAAGGATGAATAAAACAGCATCAAATGAACCAATACTTCTAAACAAGTAAAATAAAAAATTGAGCAACACTATACCTGTTCCTGGTGGCCCATACAGAATAACTCCTTTGGGTGGTTTGATTCCCATCTCCTCATAGTATTCAGGGTGAGTGAGAGGTAGCTCTACAGATTCCTGGTCAAAATATTGTTGTGACAAATACCATGTAATAGTAAGTTATCTATATGCAAGTTTGCTATTGAAAAATAAAATCACTTTTATAAGATTCAGTTAAAGTTAAAACATGATTTTTTTTAAAAACAGTATGAATGGAAAAAAAAGTACATGTTAAATTAGAGTAAACATATTTTAAAGTATCAACCTTTATTTCCTGTATTTGATTATCTAAACCTCCAATATCAGCATATGTTTCTTGAGGAGCTTTTTCTAATTTCATAACGGTTACCATTGGGTCAGTATCATCCCCTAACACACCTACTACTGCATGAACCTTTAATAAAACAAATGATTTAAGATTAATCAAAAATAAAAATACTAAATATCAGTTAAACAGTATTCATGAATGCACTATTTTTTAACTGAAACAATTAAATTAAAAGCAGATAGTAAAAAGAAATTAAATATTTTTTTAAGCTGAAGAATGTATTCTAGCCTTATTAAAGGAATGTTTAAAAGTGATCAGCCTTTACCTTATGATTAAGCAACACAGAACAACCTGGTTCAAGCTGGTCTTTGTCTACAAATGACAATATACTGACATAATGTTCACTGCCTACTGATGTGGAGACTATAGCATGGTTGTCATCAATTATTTCTTCTAAGTTCCCTACAGACATAGGAGACCCACGTAGCTCATCAACTTTACTTCTCTCTTCCTAATTTTAAAAAAATCATGGTGACAAAATATTTCATAAAGATAATAAAACCAAGCTCTTAACTATATCTATGTAGTATGAATTGCAAAATAATGTCGTATACTACTTTGGCTTTCCCAAGTTAGTCAATAAAATGTAATGTATATATATTTTCTAGATAAATTAAACATGATAAAACTAATATTATATAATTTAACAATAAAACTGAGCTCTAATTTTCCAAAAAGAAAGTATTAAAAGTTAGTAAACAAGGTTTCTAACCTCATGTTTTTCTTCTTGGGGTTTTAATCTTTCCTGGTTTTTAATAAACTCTTCTTCCATAAGTAAATAATCCTTAATCCTTTCCAACTTTAACATCTTGAGACGACATCTAGTATATGGAGTCACTGTCATTGTGACCAAACAGAATCATACATTAAAATACATTCAAATGGTAACTTTGATAAATTGTCATTTAGAATAATAAAACATGAAATAGTGTATTAAAAAAATGGTTGAATACCTTGGGGTAATTTTGTTGCTGCATCTGGTCCCTTGGATCTCTTCTTTCTTTTACCTACCCGGGTAGGAACAGGTGGCTCATATTTTCTTTTCTTATCCTGTTATTGAAAGTAATACTGTTAATTAGGCCTAGTCATAAATAGTACACCCATTGTTTTTTTTTAAAGAAATAACAGTTAATTGAAATGATACTAATTACAGTTGGGTCGGTGTGTAAAACAAAATGAATGGCAATATGAACTTACTTTATCATCTCCTTTATCATTCCCCTGCCCTCCAGTTCCTCCTGACTGTCGCTGACCCTAGTAAAATAATATTTAGTAGGCCTATGTTATTTTAAAAATAAATTAAAACAGCCTCTTTTAGGTGATGCAATCGTCAAACATAAAAACAAATTATAGGCCTATAGCCTAGACCTATCTATTAACATACATTTAAAACAAGTTTAGGGACCGAAGTACCAAAGGGAGGATTCCTGCCTAATGACTAGACCTGGAATCTATGCCTGTGATCTTTACTCAAGAACCATAGCTGAGTAGCTTACTTATAGAATATAGGCCTATAGAATTAATTAAATTAGGCCTAGATCTAGTGATTTTATTGAAATTAGGCGCTAGGGACTAAAAAGGGGAGTTAGGGTAGGGATCATTCATAAATTCATTAAATTGATACATCTGATTCTGAAAATCATCAGGCTAGGTCTGATTTACATATTTTACAGATTAAGGCTAAATGATGGCTTTGCTTAAAAGTTAAAAAGCCTATTGATTAGGATTAGGCCTAGATCTAGATCTAATCCTTTGCACTTAACAGTCTCTTGCGCCCGTTACTTTTCTGATATTGACAGAAAAGAAGACTCTGAAGACTAAACTAAAAAAAAAAAATTTAAGTTCGTAAAAGTAAAATTGTTAAATTGACAAACATTGACTATTGACAAAAACCAGTGAAAAACACGTTATTTTATTTATCTGTCAACGTATCACACTGAAACAAGATGTAGATCTATGTTTATACGATATTTTATATTTCATGCTGTCTACCAATAATAGATCTAGATCTATATTAAGTAACTGTCTTTTATAAATGTATAGATTCTAAATCTAGATCCAGTATAAATATAAGATTTTTGTCTACGGTACCATTATTCCTCTTGGTTTGGTGAGCTATGGGAAGTTACAATGCAGATTTTGTGTCATGCGCTGTGCGATTCTTTTGGAGATCTTTTATCAAAATAAACATAGATAGTGGTATGGATAGTTTAAAGTACTCTCCCTTGAAAAATGGCAGCGCACATTAATCAATGTGAATTGGCTTTACTTTTCGGATTTAATAATCTCGTTAATGGTAATTCTGGTTTAATAGAGAAATAAGTGGAGTTTGTTGTCTTCAAAATCTGAAATATTTTTAAAAAGATAGGCCCCTACGTTTGTTAATTTATTTAGTTCAGTGCCCAGTTAGTTAACTCAGGGGTTGGTGACTCAGACTGTTAAAATAATTTTTTTAATTTAAATCTGTTAAAAATAAAAATCACGCAAATTCAGCAAATGGCAACTGTGGGTAAAACTACATTTTAAAATGTTAGCGTATTTATTCGCCGCTTCACGAACATTTGTTTGAAAAACTCTGCATTTAGTTAAGAGATATAGATCTAGATCTAGTAGTTTTTCTCACTAAATCTAGAATTTACGCAATTATCAATTTAAACATGACCACTGAATAATAGACATCCATATTTAATCCATTAG
This sequence comes from Physella acuta, assembly GCF_028476545.2. Classification (NCBI taxonomy): domain Eukaryota; kingdom Metazoa; phylum Mollusca; class Gastropoda; family Physidae; genus Physella; species Physella acuta. Next base: position 217,201 of record NW_026731896.1, on the reverse strand, counting down.
GCACTAACTTTGGGGTTTTTAGTTCGTTTTAAACTAAATTACTTAATTTAATATTTATTGTCAATCACTGCCATGTCCAACACATCTCTCCATGACAACTCTTCTTAAGCTTGAAGCTAAAGAAAACCACAAATCAGGTTAGACTTTTTAAGTGGCCATGCACCCAGAGTTCCTCACTAGTAATCATCAAATAGCGGTCACGTGATTTTTAAAAAATAAAAATAAATTGGTTGTGATACGGACGCCGGTCTTATAAAAAAACAGCTCACAATATTTGATTTCTTTTTTCATAGACTGATAAAACTAATAATGCTTTACGTTCTCGCTTATTTATGTACCTACACTGTTGATATTTTTTAAATTCTATTAATTTTAGTGAAACCAACTTTTGAATTTAGCCTCCGTTCTCCAAACTAAATTTTAAAATGCTTTTCTGTCATATCTAACCCTGCCACCTATGGTTTGTTGTTATGACACGGAAATCCCGCCATTTTGCGCGTGGTAAACATTTTAAATGTAATTAGTTTAAGGTCTCTGGAATTTGGCCGAAAAATCGCCGGAAATCAAACGTCCGGTCCGGGCGCCATATTGTTGTTAGCAACCGACCACGCCTCCAAGTTAGCGAGAAATACTAAGATATAGGCCTAGCAAAAACTATTTCCTAATTTGTGTTATAGCTGATTTAATCAGTGGATACAAAGGGAAGCGACTCAAATCAAAGAGTTAAGCTGCTGTGTTTTTACAGTTCGACCGTTAGCTTGCATAATTATTAATCTATAGATCTATATATAATTCTCTACTTGCTACTTTCATCTGTAAACTGTTGTCATAGACGGCTGCTTTCACAAAGCGGAGTGGGGGGGGGGGGGAGTGGAAAGTGATTGTGAGGATAATCGTCCTTCGCTAGCTACTGATAGTGTTTTTAAAGCAAAATATTTTCAGTCACAGCATTGGTAGTGTCGAATTCACAAATTATGAATTACTGAAAAATAGCAATTAAACTAAATAGCGCCGTATGCTACGTCGCGGGTAAGCTCATTATAAATAATTGTTGTGTGTTTACTGATACCACTTTTATAATCATATATTTAATATATTTTAATAACTATTGCTTAAAATTTAAAATATTTGTGTATATCTATTATTTAGATCCATCAGACATTGTCAGGGATTTTTTGCATGGACATTATGAACAGATTTTACAATCATCACAAGCAGCTCAACAAATTCTTAATTACAAAGATGGGACTAATGAGTCTACAGACTTTTGCAAGTTTGTACAACACAATGTAGAACTACTGGTTCAAAACAAAGATGACTTGAACTCATTTAGGTATATAATTATATCTAAATTAGTATAATAGTTGGGTTTTTTTTACTCAGCCATTAAATATAATTGGTATAGGCCTATTGGGTATAATAAAAATTTATTCTTGGTCAGGTTTTCAACGAAAAGTGTTAAAAAGAAAATCTTTGATTATCTCCCCTTATTTTAGTGAGTTGTCTGTGCTGGTGGTTGCTGGGTCTTGCCTTCAACTGTTTATACAAAACAATTGGCTTGGACCAACCACTTCAAGACCCCCATTACAGTTTTGTCATCAATCTTTTCAAGATAAGCAAAATGTTTGTTCTTTTTCTGTTATAACTATATCATATTAGTGGTGTTTTAGTATTTAAGAAAAAATACAATTTAAATATAATATATCATAGGTAATTAAATTCTAAGTATTATGCTTTAACAAAAACTAAAATTATTTCTTAGCTAGTTGTGAGGCAATATGCAATAGGTTGATATAATTTTTAAAAATCTGATTTAGGAAGTTGAAACAGAGGCCATAAATGAAATGAGTCTTGATGGTGATACTGTCTACACACAATCTCGCCATTTGATTTACCTGTACATTGCCAGAACCCTGCTTCTTGAATGCAGATCCTTTTTTTCACATATACAGGTATAGCTCAGTATAACTTATAAGATTAATACTTCTAGCCCAAAATTTGGTTGATTGATTTTATTTATTTAAGTAACTATGTACTGTTGTTTAGTGTATGTGTGTTGTCATTTTCAGACTTGGGATTGGTGGCTGTTAAGATGTCTACTTGTTCAGCAAAACTTGCTCTCTGATAGATCTCCAACCTTGAAAGCTACAGTTTTAGAACTGATTGACGATTGTAAGTTTTAGAACTGATTGACGATTGTAAGTTTTAGAACAAATTGATGATTGGAAGTTTTAGATCTAATTGGTGGTTGGAATTTATAGATCTGATTATGGGATAGCATGGTCAGACAGTAGGTGGTGTTTGGGTTCCGGCATTGACCATAGGACATACCTTAGTCCACCAAGCTCTGATGGTTTCATGATGTACATTAGGGAAAGGCAGATAGCATAGTACTGACCACTTCATACCTTTCTTATGGCGAGGTCACAGAAATAGATTAACTCTACTTCATCTACCCCATAGACCATCAGGTTTGAAAGGGTACATTATTTAATAAAAGATTTTGTTTTAGAACTGATTCTGATTAGGATAATTGTAAGTTTCAAATAATGAGTGTTTTTTTTTTTTTGGAGATTTCAAATTATGTTTTGAAAAGCATTGTTGGATTGAGAATTATATCTTTTAAAAAGTTTAAATAATAAATTTTACTTCTTTCACTAGCATACATTTCTTAAAATTTTTAGTGATAAAATTGCCCTTGCTTATTTTCAGTATCAAAAAGAGAGCCACTAATGACAGATGAGTTACTAAGGTAACATAGGGTTTTTTATTTACTGGATTTTTTCATGTTTGTGGAGTTTCACGTTTATTTGTGTGGTCTTGGTGGTGGATTGCAGTTATTAATTCTGAACTTTTACAATGTCAGCAATACATACTAGAAGTTATTTTCTTTTTCTTCCATCATTACATTGATCAAACAGCAATATGGGCTGAGAAAAATCATTAATTCTGTTCTAATTTACTTAATTATTTATTTATTTTACATTTCAGAAACACCCAGATAATGTTCCACATAGAATCTGGCTATGCTTGCCATGCATTCTTTGAATATAAAAGAGCTTTTGAGCACTTTGCTACAGCTAAAAAGTTAGCAGGCTTAGAGATTGTCTTGACTGGTATGACTATAAATTGAAATGTGAATTTTTTCTTGCTGCTGTTTTATATCATAAATTCAAAGTGCGGTTTTATCACAGCAAAGTTAAAACCTTAAACAACTTGTTAAACCAAAGCTATTGGTTCTTACAGAAAGTTTACCAAGCTGTATTCTGTATAGATTTTAAAATTTTATTTTTTAATTATTCTTATTAAATTATTAACTTATGTTATTTAATATGCTGCCTAGTTGCTATCAATATATTTGACTCACCAATTTTGCTGCACTTTTGATTTCATTAACACCTTTACCTTCCTGTGCTATCATACCTTTACCTACATGTGCTATGACACCTTCACCTACCTTTGCTATGACACCTTCACCTACCTTTGCTATGACACCTTCACCTACCTGTGCTATGACACCTTCACCTACCTTTGCTATGACACCTTTACCTACCTTTGCTATGACACCTTTACCTTCCTGCTTATCCCCACAGGTGCAATGGGTAAGCGAACACGTTACCAAGAGGAGGATAAAGCTCAGCTGGTTCTGAAGGTATCCAGAGAGGGAGAGAATGGAAATTGTGATGTCAATTTTCTCAAGTCCTCTTCTTTACCCAAGGTAAACTTTTTTAAGAAAAGAGCTCCTATCTTTTGAAGGTAAAGATGTTTTAACTAAAGTTGCAGCTGCTTTGTATTGATAATTCATTTATAGTAAAAAAGACTAGTCAGCAAAAACAGCTAACTATATTTCTAGCCATTGTCTCTGGTGGTGAGGTCTCTTAATTTTAAAAATTGATGGAGGACAAAAAGTTTAAGCTCACCATCCCTGAAATTTTGTTTAGTGAAAGTGTATTGTAAAAGTTAACATGTTGGTACTTGTCTTTTTAGGACTTGCCACTAAATGATGACACTGTTTTGAATGACATCAAGTTTGCGGACGATTCCATTGCAGATTCTGTTCAACTCACACCCCTAGAGCAGGCTTTAGTTATTGGCTTAATGTAGGTTTAAATAAAGTGAAATAATCTTTTAGCTGAATTAGTTTATTTACATAAAATTATAAATGCATATGTAAAAGCTGGTAATTAAGCTTAGTATTAAAGTTAAAATTGACAAAACATTTATGCATGGCGTCTTGTAAAAAAGAAAAAATTCATTTAGGCCATTACTTAGGATTGCTGCATTTAATTAATAGCAACAGTGTATCCCAGAAATATTATCATTACAAATAACATCTTTTTTTTTTCAGGGAAAGCTACAGACGTAGTCGTGCCAATGATAGGTTGACTGATGAGGAAATCTCAGCTTACCTGACTGTACGTCATTAAATCTAGACTTATAAAAATAGTTACAGCTTACGTTATGTTATTCAATGATTATATTATGTTTCAGTATGTTCTTCTAATCATGTTTGAGTGTGTTCTTTGGATAATGTTTCAGTATGTTCTTTGGATAATGTTTCAGTATGTTCTTTGGATAATGTTTCAGTATGTTCTTTGGGTCATGTTTCAGTATGTTCTTTGGGTCATGTTTCAGTATATTCTTTGGGACATGTTTCAGTATGTTCTTTGGCTCCTGTTTCAGTATGTTCTTTGGGTCATGTTTCAGTATGTTTTTTGGCTTATGTTTCACTATGTTCTTTTGATCATGTTTCAGTATGTTCTTTGGATCATGTTACAGTATGTTGTTTGGGTCATGTTTCAGTATGTTCTTTGGGTCATGTTTCAGTATGTTCTTTGGATCATGTTTCAGTATGTTCTTTGGATCATGTTTCAGTATGTTCTCAGTCGTGTCACCAATTGGTGTGTTAGTGTGGTGGCACTGTACCTCCGATCACGGCTAGAGCGAGACAGTCGCAGAAGAGTTGAAAGATCCATGATGCAGCTGGAGGTATTCTTACAAAATATAAACATTGCTTTTTTTTCATTCATTTTTACAATTAATTACATTGTCTTTAAAGTAATTTAGATACAATTTGATTGTTTGTTTTTAGTTGTTTTTGTCTTGAAATTCAATAAAAAGTTATGTCTGATATAATAAATGACTACACTAATTTGATAAGGAACTGGCAAAAGTTGTTGGAACTGATGAATCAGGTGCAGACATTGGGTGTCGTATGCCATTGTTTTATGCTGCCAATCTACCTCCCATTTGGAGACTTCAGGTATTGTCTACTTGCTCTGAAACTTTTTAATGTTTTCATTCTCTTATTTTCACATATTTGCTGAAGTTTTGAGTTTAATGATATATATATATATATATATATATATATATGTATATATAAATATATATATATCGACCTTTTTTTCACTATATTGTGTTTACAGAAAGAACTGGCCAATTTGCTTTTATCCTTGGGCTGTATTGGTGAAGCTCTAAATATTTTTGAAAGGCTGGAAATGTGGGAAGATGTTATTTCTTGTTATCAAAAACTGGGGAAAAGAGAACGAGTATGAATTGTTTTAAGTTTTGACACATAATGTTACTCATATTACAACCTAAATCATTTTCCCACATACTTTTACAATATAAATGATGACATTTGTTTAATTTTAAGTTTATCCAATAAATTTAGAATTGTATTTTTTAACATAATTATATTAATCAATTCAGAATAATTTTTAATGTTGAAGTTGAAGATTAGTATAACCTCTTCTGTTATTTTTTAATTAATTTTTTTTTACTTTACATTTATTTCTGGGTTGTTTGTGATTTTTTTTCATATATTATAAAATGTTTGCCAAAACAGTACCTAGTATGTAATACCATTTACAAGCTAGTATATCTGTTTAATTACTGGTCTGTTGATTTGACCTTTGTGAAAAAGCTGTGGCATTTACAAATTTATTTAATTAATATTTTCTTAGGCAGAAGCTGTGATAAGAGAACGTTTAGCCATTAAGGAAACCCCATCACTGTTATGTTTTCTTGGCGATGTCACTCGCAACATTGAACATTATCAGCAAGCTTGGGAGCTTTCTAATCATAAAAGTGCTCGTGCCATGAGATGCATGGGGTACATATATTTTCATGAAGAAAAGGTAAAAAAATGTATTTGTTTCGGTTCTTTTTAATTGCTGTCTGATCTACAGGCTCCCCACCTGTCAGCAATCTATGTTACCTTATCCCTTCAACATTCTGGACTCCAAGAATAACATTTCTATAATTACTGTGATACTAATTCTTCTTTTCTGACCCTCATACCAAATGTACGGTTAATTGTTGTATTAGACATGTCTATGCAATTGTTCAAACATTTTTCTTCTAATTTTTAGTATCAGAAGGCAGTTGAATGTTTTGCCACTTCATTGAAAATCAACTCACTGCAAGTATGTGGACAATTTTTTGGGTCTTTTAATGAGTATAATTTTCTGCTAGTAAAATAAAAGCTTTAAGGAATCTAAATAAATAAAAGCACATAGTGTTTGTAAAGATTTCATGTCCAGTTTGTATGTTGTCCTTGGGAAAGAGGTATGAGGAAGGGTTCTTTTTTTTCAGAGTTTAAATAAAATGTTCATGTATTTTTTTTTTAGGTTTTTGTATACTTCTGTTAATACAGTTACCTGTTGGTGTTAATAAGTATAATATATTCTCATATAAGAATCAACTTTAAAGCTAAAAATTAACTTGTGTATTAAAAACATAATCTTACCGTAAGTTCAGAGTGCGTGTGTTTCCTTTATTATTATTTTCTTTTAAAATAGAGAAGAAATTTTTGGCAATATTAAAAAACAAACTGTTTTGCTCTTCTGATTTTCTTTGTTAAATAAATTGTTCGGTTATATTTATGTTTATTGTTCCGGTAATATTTCAATATTTTTTCATACACATTTATAATGTGCATATTTATATTGTGTTTTGCATATGGGAGAACTTTGGTTTAATTTAATTTTTCAAGCTTTTTTTTCCTTTTAATTTTTTTCAGATCCCAGTTTGGTTCACTTATGGCTGTGCATCTATGGCTTGCCAGAACTTTGAAGTTGGTGTCAAGGCTTTTAAAAGATGTGTCAACATAGATTTTGATGTGTGTATTCACTTCTCTACCTCTTTCATTTTATTTAACCCTATCCAATCTTTATGTGTTATAGTCCTATGTAGCCAAACTATATTTAGTACTTTCATTTCAAAGTAACAACAATAGGCTTGCTAGTCTCAAACAAAATTTGCAAAAGCTTGAAATGATAAGTTTTATGTGTATGTTTTTCTTCATTGTTATATGACCCAGGGTTCAATTTCTGTGGATTTTTTTTTAATTTCTGAAACAAATTAGTCTAGGAGATTGTGTGAAATCGCTGCCTTAGAAAAAAAAATTAGCATCCAAAATTATATATGTATTATCTACCATTAACTTTCAGAACTTCGAAGCCTGGAGTAACCTTGCCACTTGCTATGTCAGGCTAAAACAGAAGTAAGTTTTAACATCATTTCTTTCTTTCAGTTTTACAAAACATTGTCTAAATACATCTGTTCTAAATCTTAAAAATTAATTTTTCAGGAAAAAAGCTTATGCAACACTTCAGGATGCATTAAAATGTAACTATGAAAATTGGAGACTTTGGGAAAATAATCTTGTTGTAAGAATGTCTATAATTTAAAATAAATTAAGTTGTTAGGAATTTTTAGTATTTTTTAGTTATATACAGGAAAAATATTTTTTCTTGATGTTTGTTCTGTATGAATTAATTTAATTATACAAAATATTTTTTTTGTTACATTTCAAAGCAAACTAAACATTTTTATTTCTCTCTCTTCACAAGATTGGTACAGACTGTGGAGAGTTTGAAGATGTTATTAGGTCCTACCATAGGCTTTTAGATCTGAGGGAGAAGTGGATTGATAAAGAGGTTAGATTTCATAGTGCTGCAAAATACTTATTGCTAATTCAATGTTTAGGGGATGAAAAATTATACTTAAGTAACTCAAATTTTGTGGCATCGAAAAGTAATAGTTCAAAATTTCTCCAAATAATTATTTTATTGGCTTTATTTTTTTTTTGTAAATATTATTAATCTTTCAAATCCAACCTTAGTATGTTTATGTTGTGGATAGTTGTTTGAATGTTAATAACTAATTACAAGCATTGCCATAACTTGTTAAATGTTTTAAGAAATTTTGTTCCAAGGTACTTAGTATTTTGACAAGAGCTGTTTTGGAGAAAATCCCAGATGCTGATGGGAGACCAGGAGACAGGTTGGCAGGGAAAGTTTGTGAACTGTTTGGCAGAGTAACATCAAAAGTAGGCAGTTTATTTGTAGGAAATCTGCTCCTCAACCTTATAATTTAAAATAGCTTTTATTAATTGTATTTTGTAAATAATTGATCATTTTTTTATAATAATTGTTTTCTATTTTTTCTATTTAAGACAACATCTGAAGGAGATATTTGGGCAGATTATGCTAAACTCACCAGTATAAAAATAGGAGAAAAAGAACCAGAGCCAGAGAAGGTCAGTTACAATTCTAGACTTATTTAATGTATTTACTTTTAACATACTTTTGTATTGACACTTATCATACTGATGTATTTAATGTAATGTTATACATTGAAGATGTGTTGATTCTAAATCATTTATATGAATTTATGCAGTATCATATTGCATCTATGTTATGCACTTATCCACACCATTGTATCAATAGTATCATGTATGTCTTTCTTGTGCTTATTCAAGTCTATATCCATAACCTTGACCCTCTTTCTTATTACCTTGACCCTGTGCTTAATCATATTCCTAATCCTTAACTTATCCCTATCTGTGCTTATTCAACTCTATATCCCTATCTGTATTTATCTCTAAATGGTTGGGGGTAATGGACAGGGTTGTGCTATTGCAGTATTGTTGTGCAGAGGGGAATGGTTAGCCCTGTCCCCTCTGTGATTCTGTGTACTTGTAAGGATAAATGTTCCCCCCCAGGCGCTACAGTACCTTCAGAAATCTCATCGCTGCTACACACAGAAAGTAGATTGGGAGAAAGATGTTGACATGTGCAAGAAAGTGGCCGAGCAGGCATTGAACCTAGCCCAGGGTGAGTGTTAAGAAACTCAGACTTGCGTAAATAAACATCTGAGGAGCATTTTATCTAATACAAATAATTCCAAATATTGAAAACTAAGGCTACATCAAACAAATATTTAATTAAAAAAGATACTGTAGATAATGAATTGTTAAAAACTTACTTTTACTATTTATTTTTGTTTTCTAAAACAGTCTAGTTAATTATTTAGGGTATATAAGTGTTAACACTGCAGTGCATAGACTGTAAAGACTTTGTTTTGTTGTTTACTCTCAGCTCACATTCTGTGTTCAGCTGGGAAAACTCAGCAAGAAAGTCTTCAGAACTTGGCTGCTGCTAAGCTGATGTTGAATGGAACCCTGGTGAAAATTCAGGTGGGTGCTAGATGGTTATTAGGAGATTAATGTGGCATAAGATTAACAAATTTATAAGACTAAGATTTGGTTACCACAATTTATCTTGGCCCAAACTTACCTTTCCTTAAGTTCTCTAATATTTAGCTGACAAATCTTCGTTAAGTTCCCCTTTCAGACCTAATTATCTATAGGTCAGATGAAGTATAGTTCCCTAACCCTCAGCATATGAAGGGATGGTGTGGTCAGCACTATGTCCAGCTGCCTTTACTTTCCTCAATGTGAGTCAGGTACCCATCTGAGCTGGGTGGTCTCAAGGATGTCCTGCAGTACCTCGTCTTAACTGGCATCCAAATTTGAGACCGTCTGGCTAGCAGTTGAGCTACTACTAGGCTACCTGGAAAACCCTAGAAATATCTTGAATTGTTGAGGGAAATGTGGCCACTACATACACACAGCACCGCCACATGTAAAAAAAATTGTAGGTTAGGCCTATTATGATAGTTTTAGGTTAGGTTAGGTTTGCCTGTCGTTCATACTGGGACATAGACTGCTGACAAGAGCTTTCCAGACGTCTCTGTCCTGGGCTAGTCTCTCCAACTGTCCCCAGGTGTATCCAATCTTCTTGGTGTCTTCTTCCAGGTCACAAATGAAATGTATTTTCTTGTACTTGATGTTGAAGTTGTATTTTCTTGTGCAGAAGCAACACACAGATCCCATAACCAAAGAACTGCTGCTAGAAGTGAAAGAGAAGTGCCAGGAGATGGAGGATAAGCTCACAGAGATTGTGGCACAGATCACAAACCTGAGGAATAGTTGATTTTTTTTTTTTCTTCTCTCTGGCTTTGTAAATAGGAATAAAAACAAGTAAATGAAAATGTGTTGTGTTAGAAGCATTCCTCGTTTGAAGATTCAAATATATTTGTGTTTCCTTACCTCAGCTGATTCTTACATTCATGAGAATCAGAATAGGTTGTATGACAAATAGTCTCTAGACTGTTTTCTCAAGTGCTAGCACGCTACAGAAGTATCCGAGCGTTCAGTTAGGAGCAAATTACTCTGGTTGATCGAATGCAGATGGGCTTTCATCTTCTTCTTCTTCGTTCTTAACTTTTACTGTTGGGAGGGATCGAACCTTATCTGCCAGAGGGTTTGAACTCGAGACTTTTTTCGAATTATCAACCATGAGATTTGCCGACTCGACCATGCTTCCATCACAATTAAGGATTACGTGTCAACTGGTTATGCGCCATTGCGGCCATTGACTCTGATTTCAGCCTGCTTTTCTTTTTGGATTTGCTTCCATAGCCTTTGTCCAACCAAGAACAAACTACAAGGCAGCAGTTGTTTGATTTTGGAGTTGTCTCTCCTAGAACAGTGGCTGTCCCCAGCTAACGAGCCTCATCTGCCTGAGGGTTCGAACTCTAGACTTTTCGGTTTAGCAACCATGAGCTTTACCGACTCGACCACGCCGACCCCTGGGCCTTCATCAAAATACTGAATATTGGGAGGAAAGATGATTAGGGCAATAGAATTTTAGAAGCCTTTCTTAGAGGGCTAAAGATGTTCTCCAACAACAACCATTGAATTTCGGGAAGATTTTGCTAAATTTGTGTACATTATCTGTCAAGTTACCTGGAGTAATTTATTGTGTACCTTTGTGCGCGGTCATCTATCACCACTTAGCTGGTTTTTGTATGATCCTTCCGCAAAAAAAAAAAAATGTCATAATAAACTTACTGGTGGTATTTTAGCTGTGTACCACCAAGCTATACTTTCTGTGTTTCACGTGATTTTCTGTATGTGGCACTGAATCCCCAAAATTCGACTGGATACAACTAAATTTCAAAATACTATATTCCAATATGTTTATTTTGATTATTTTAAATTATATAAAGCTGACCTATTTCGCTCATGTAGACTATATTAATAGCAGAATATTGGGACCAAAACCGTGTGCATGTATTGAGTCAAACTAGGCTGCTGTACGGTCGGACACCAAAGCTGAGAAGTGGGAAGAGACAAACCAAAGTCCGCAAATAAAGCTCATTTAAACAAGTCAAGGTTTTTAATAATATGTCTATTGTTAAACATATTTATTATCGCACAGCCATGATAGCTGTGTTTTCATAATAATTTAGGCTAATATTAATATAGTATTGGCAGAATTTTCTTCCATAGTCACGTAATAATGGAAATTAATTAAAGGCAACCGCAGGAATGACCGACAGTCTGTTAGGCGACTTCCACAACGTATGTTGTTTATTTCTATTATAAGCCGTGTTGCCCTAAACTCTACAAGAAAAATAATTCATAATTTAAATGTATATCAAAATAAAATACTCAAAGTATGTTCATCTTTAAAAGTAAAACTATTATCCTATAAATTCAGCAAATAGTCTTAATATAGAAATTCCGATTGCTTTGATCTATGTTATTAGGCTATTAATTTCTTCTTTAATAAAGAAGATGTTTGGCTTCTTGTTTTGACTCTAATCAAAACTATCCACCCCCCCCCCCCCCACCCTCTTTTGAGCGATTTTGTCTGGGGTCATGAAAAACTTAACTCTTTAAATTCTAAATCTAATAAGATTAACAAGATCTAGTAGATCTAGATATAAATTTAGTAATATTTGTTCTAAGTCAAGGGTGACAGGACAAATGATCTCAGGACAAATGATCTCAAACAAAATATCTCAGACAAAATATCTCAAGGACAAATGATCTCCCGGACCAAAGATACCAGGACAAAATATATCAGGACAAATGATACCATGGACAAATGATCTCAGACAAAATATCTCAAGGACAAATGATCTCACGGACCAAAGATACCAGGACAAAATATATCAGGACAAATATCATGGACAAATGATCTCAGACAAAATATCTCACAGCAAAATTGTAATAGCGTATTGGATGGTTTTAGTTGATCTGAACATTTTTATTGAGTGTCATGTGGTTTTGTTTACCATATTTAATATTGTTTATTGGCCTATATAATAATTGTGAGAAATGATTGCAGCATAAATTTGTCATATTGCACTAAACATTTTAAAACTAAGATTACTAATATAGTATGTGAAGATTAAAGAAATTTTTCGATAGACGACGTAGGTGAGCTTGCCAAATATGAGACAATCCTACCATGTCAGGTGGACGAAACTAGATGAATGGGAATTAAATAACAATAAAGACACACCTTCGTATCAAGGTGGCCGCCAGCTTTGACGGCAGAGACATGCCTTAACGGAAAGATATCCGCCCTCCATGGACAATGCAACTAGAATCTAAAGTCAATAGTTATGCGTGGGTCACACCTTGGTGATCTGGTGACAAATGCTTATTTAAACGACAGCGGTCATCGCGGAGCTAAGTTTGTCGTAGTGTGCATGCAAGCAAGGCAGTATTAGTGGTGATTACTCAGCTATGACCTCTTTCGTTACCTCGCAGAAAGGGTATAAGACATTAGTTTCTGGAGATTTATGTTTATAAAAGCCAGAAGAAGAACAGCAGGCAAAGATATTTGGAAATGTGAAGATAGAACATGTCGAGCAAGAGTTCACACAATACATGATCACATAGTATTGGAGAGGTGTGATCATAACAATGTACCTGCCGGCATAGAAATGTAAGCGTTTCGTTTGTGTTGATGATGCAATAAAAAAATAGTTTTACGTTACAAACCTGAAGACTTATTCACATTTTTGAAAAAATATTTCGCGTGTTTTGAACATTAATGTTGTATAGCTACCGTTACTTTATTTATTTATTTATACATTATCATTTATTATACCTTTAAGGAGTAAGTTTGTTTTAATTTTAACTTTTTAAAATCAAATGCTATTAGAAAGATTAAGTTTAATACATTTTTTGATGCTTTGTTAAGTTTAACAAATTCACTTTATTCACGATTATTATGCGTAGAAAAAAAAAACCATATTGACAGTCAATTGAAAAAAAAAGTTCAAGTCAACTAAAATCATCGTACATACTATTAAAATTTTGCTGTGAGATATTTTGTCTGAGATATTTTGTCTGAGATCATTTGTCCATGGTATCATTTGTCCTGATATATTTTGTCCTGGTATCTTTTTGTCCGTGAGATCAATTGTCCCTGATATCATTTGTCCTGAGATATTTTGTCTGAGATATTTTGTCTGAGATCATTTGTCCTGGAACCAAGTCAAGTACTCAAGTAGATTTATAGTAATAGCTATTACTCACTGTTGTACTAAATGTTAGTAGATCTAGATCTATATAGACTAACAGTAAACGTAGTTACTATATATAGTAACTAGAGAGTACAGCAGTGTAAAAATAAAATGCGTTATAACTACAAAATATTACATATTTTTTCTATGATCCACAATCTTCTACCGAAGTCTTTGACAAGAGGTCAAAAGCAAACCAAGTTTGCAGGTAAGGGGTCGTCCATAAAAGACATCACACTGTTAAGGGGGAGGGGGGTCTGTTATTTTGTGCGGTGTGTGATGAAGGGGAGGAGGGTGTTCAGATGGTGTGACGTCATACTTTTAAACACTGTTTAAAAACTAGTTTAAGCCGTTATTTCGCGTCTTAGAAAACGGTTTTAATAAATTGTAACAGGAATTGATTAAAATACCTTAAGTTGACAGAGTTCAGACAAGATTTTGGAAAAAAATATCAATGTTTTAAGAAAAATTCAACAGCAATTTTGACGGGGGGGGGGGGGGGTGTAGTCTGAGGTGTGACGTCATATTAGAGGGGGTCCTGGCTTTTGTGTCGGAGGGGGGGGGGGTAAAATTGTCAAAAAATTGTGACGTCATTTATGGATGACCCCTAAAGGAAGAAAGGCAGCTCTAGCTAAAGCTCGAGAAGCTCCACAGGGCACTCCTACTTCTGCTCCTACTTCTGCTGCTGTAGAATAAGAAATTTATTGTCGAGATGCCTGATTCAGCATCAAAACGAAAGCTGGATCTTACTGCAAGCAGTGCATCTAGTTCACCTGTTTCAGCTCTGGGCTATGTTATAGTGGACTTGAAGCAGCTTAGTCATCTGTTTACATCCCTTACCTGCAATATGAGGGTCCACTCGTCTAAAAGTCGCAAGCATCAAAGCGTCCTTTGTGTGAAACCGTTCTTGTTACAGCAACTACTTCTTCTGCTGTTAGCTCCAAAGAGAAGACATTTGATATAAATAAAAGAATTGTGGCTGTGTGTTGCCAAAATTGGAATGGGATTCTCTGCAGTCTGCCATGGATCACTTTTCTGAAGCCCTGACCATTGAAGGTATGACGGTAGGACAGAGAAAAGATATACAAAACTTGTCAGCTCTATTTCAAAAGAGTTTGATAATTTTCCCAATACATGGTAGACAACGCAGTTGCTTTGGTGAGACTAGTTCACAATGTCAACGAGATGTTAGATGTTAGTGTCAGCTTCAGAGGCGTACCAACCCTTCCCGGCGCCCGGGGACCAACTTTCAATTTGGCGCCCCATCGGGATCAACCTTTCAATTTTCGATTTGCACCCCCCCCCTCGAAATTTCGATTTGCACCCCCTCCCCTCATATATTTTTTTATATTTATAAAGCAAAAATGCAGCTAAACTAATATTTTAATTTGTTTTTCCAACCCATTTTGGCGCCCCTAAGGTCGGCGCCCGGGGACATATGTACCCCCTCCCCCCCCCCCCTTCGCTACGCCTCTGGTCAGCTTTGATGGCACTTGACACAAAAGAGGTCACACGTCAAAACAAGGTATCGCTGCTGTCATAGAAGTAACAACGGGGTTTGTTGTTGACTTCTGTATCGTGAGCTCCTATGGCCAAGTAAGTTTAATATTTTAGGAACAATTAAAGTTTTTATTTAAAAAATGAACATTACCAGTTTAGACAGTGTCTATTATAATTGTACTAGTTTCAGAGTTGTGCAGTTTCTGGTGCTGCCACGAAGAGACAAGGTCCAGTTGCTTATGATGCATGGTTTGGAAAACACGAGAGAAGCTGCCAGATAAATCACCAAGGCTCATCTGGCATGATGGAGATGGAAGCTTCCCAAGTGATGTATAAAACTTCGTTACACTGCTGTTGTTAGTCATGGCGACAGCAAGCGCTACAGCTGAAACCTAATGATGTGGACATGGTAAAAGAAGAGTGCACGAACCGTGTATCTAAGCACAGCCCTCAGAAACCTGGTCAGCAAAGAATTCAAGCGTGGAAACCCACTTGGTGGAAGGAAGACTGGTAGCTTGACTCAGGTAATATCACAAATTCATTGAAATTTTAAAAATATATTTATTATTACTATTATTATTAGGTTTTAGTTTGTTTTAATATGTTTACAAACCTATTATGTTACTACACAGTTGAAAATCAATTTGCTGACAAGCTATAGCCTGCAAGTGTTCCACAACTGAGGAGCTGCAAAGGAAAATTTGGTCCAGCTTTTTACATGCTTCGTCTACTGATGACAAGCCACAACATCAGGACTGTCCCTCTGTGAAAACATCATCATGATTTCTAATTAGGATATCTCAAAAACTGTCATTGAAACTTGCACAGCACTTATATAGATTGTTTATCTCTAACCCGATAGAAGCTTAAAAAGATACACTTGTTTGTCTACTTTTTATAGTCTCTTAAAATTTATATCTATCTATTATAAATAAAGGCTTTTTTCACTGCGTCACATGGTTAAAAAATTCATATTTAAAAAAAGTGTGTGTCATATATGGAAATCCTTCTATCAGGTTGTTCTTTACCTAATTCTAAATGTAACTATATGATTGTATGTTATTATATTTATGTCATAGTTTTTTAGTTTTCTTATTTACAAAAATGTATATAGAAATGTATAGAAAATCAAATTTTTTGGTGTTCACGCTTTTTCTCCACATGTTAAAAATAAATTATATCAATAACATATCAGTATCTTTGTTTTAGATGTGTACATGATGTTAAAATTGCCTT
Source organism: Physella acuta (assembly GCF_028476545.2). Classification (NCBI taxonomy): domain Eukaryota; kingdom Metazoa; phylum Mollusca; class Gastropoda; family Physidae; genus Physella; species Physella acuta. The sequence goes on along the minus strand of NW_026731896.1, from coordinate 200,788 downwards.
AAAAAATAATTTGAAAAATAACAAACGCCCCCCCCCTTACCCATTTCCCCACATTATTATCAAAACGCCCCCCCCCTCCCTGGCATCTATTGGCGAATCCTTTAGGAAAGGGACAAGCGGAAAAAAAATTGAGGGGGTGGGGGTGGGGCAACAACAAGACCGTAGACTAACGCGGTACCCTAGATCCAGAGGCGTAGCGAGGGTGGAGCGGGGGGGGGGTGCGGACCGCACCGGGTGACACCATTTAGCGGGGTGACACCAAGGCAAAAATTAGCAAAATATATTGAGAACAATTTGAGGGGGGTGTGTGCAAATCGAAAGTTTGAGGGGGGGGGGGGAAATCGAAAGCTTGAGGGGGGGTGCAAATCGAAAGTTTGAGGGAAGGGGGGTGCAAATAGAAAATTTGAAAGTTTGTCCCCGGGAAGGGTCGCTACGCCTCTGGGGGGGGTGTGACACCATTAAGTGCCGCACCGGGTGACACCCGACCTCGCTACGCCACTGCCTAGATCAAGAATCTCGATCTTAACTAGATCTATCTCTGTCTAGATCTAGAAACTAGATCTAGGTCGTGAAACCCATTAATAAAACGTAGAATAGGCCTACAATGTCTAGATTCTAAACGCTACAGTCTACGGTAGGTAACTCTGGATTTTATTTTCAAAATAGGACTACAGTTGTTACAGTCCTACGAACTATCACTAGACTATGAGTATCAGTGACTGAGTGATGTTTGTTTAGTTTAGGATTGAGGACTACTGATCTACATCTAACTCATGATTAGATATTATTAGATAGTCATGGAAGATAGCATTAGTTCGTTTCCTATCAACAATAATAAAACTAAAGATCTAGATCTAGGCAATGTTGATTACATAACTTTTGTATCACTCACTCACAGCTGCAAGTTAAAAGAAGCGCAACTACAAGCAACAAATCAGGAAATCAGCGCTGTTGAAAAGGTACATTCACATATTGAATATTGTAATAAGTAATAAGATAGGCATATATTTATATAATAGTGGCCTTCACTATATACTATAGAACTATAGATGTATGTAATAAAAATAGATGTAGATCTAGTGTTTATTTATATATTATATATTATTATAATTATAATTATTATATTAATAGGCTTAATAAAAAAAAAACAGGGCGAAAAGTTTTAAAACACCACTGAGTACTAAATCTAGAGATTATCTAACCGCAAATCAGATGCCTGTGACTCTTTTTAATGATATTAAAAAAAGTAAAGAATCCTCTTAAGACCTAGCAATCCAATAATGGGTGCAGAAGTAGGTAGAGTTCATAATGATAATACTGTTCATAATCATATGTTTCTTGACCTTGGCATATGAAGGGAAGATGGGCTCAGCACTTTGCCCAGCCGCCTTTACTTTCCCTAACATGAGTTAGGTACCCATCAGAGCTGGGTGGACTCAGAAACTTTTTAATATTAGATCTACTTTATTCACTATTTTTGTATTATCTACATTAAATTTTATGAAAAAAAAAAACAACAACAAAATGCAACTCTCATATGTAAATGTATCATGCCTTTTAATTTGAATTCAGATGTTTGACAAAATGTGAAATATTATTTTATCATTGGCTTTACCTTTATTTATTTTCAGGAAGTCAATGTACTAAGACTTGAAAAACAGTGGTGTTTTGATGAAAAGGGTAACAGAATTATTCCAACAGCTGAGCAGCAGGCATTAGACATTTCTCAGAAATTAGTGTCACATCCTCACCTTGTTGAAGGTAAGAATCATTGTTATTATCTATATGAAGATCTGCAAAAGTAAGTAGGCTTTAAACATTTTTGCAGATGCTAAACAAAGCCTTTCTATAATATTTGTATTTTGGAAGACTTGCCACTTAAGTTTTAATGGCATCTGCCAGCTTTGCTGGACCAGATCATTATTGTTGACATGAATAGTACACATGTTTTTGTGTGCATTTTGTTGTCTGAGTAATCTTAACTTAAAAAAAATATTTTTTAAAAAAATTTAAAATTCAATGTTCATATAATGTAGGCAATGTAATAAAAATTGTCTACTTTGGATTTTGTTTTTACTTTGAGGCTCCATTTCTATTGACATATCTACCTACTATAGGTTCCTCTTTCTTCTTTTAAATATTTATTTATACTATTGTACATCAGCATGACCTGATGGCTTGTTTGTACACACTTAAATTACATTAACTTCTGGTAAAGAGAAGAAAAAAAAATGTTTGGCTTTTTATTTTCAAATATTGTTTAGTTACCTAAAATATTGCTCTGAATTTGTACAAAAAGGATCCAAAAAACATCATGTTTTTATGATCACATGTTTTAATACCACTGCACATGATTTAAAAAAATATTTAAATGCTCCATTGCTAGTTCAACCCATTTGATTCCATGTTGGTGTTTATCATTTGTTATCTTTTCCCGTCAAAGTTCACTTTTTCTTTTTAATCAACAGATGTTGTCAAAGCTCTAAGAATGAAGAGAATAGATCTACAAAGCAATTTAACAGAACTCCAAATGAAACTTAACTTACTGAAAGGAGATATTAAAAAGTTGTGAGAATAATACAGTACTTGATCTGTTTCTTTTGTTATTTGTAAATGTACTAACAGAAACTTGTATTAAAATGTTCTAGTCCTTCAAGTGTTGTCTGATGTGTATAAAGCAATAACTGATTGCAGGAATACATATTTTAAAATTACAAATATATATAATCTGTAATGTATAGCCTCTCTAATAAGTACAGGATACCTTTATTGTAAAAGGTTCAAGGAAGTGCTAAAGTATTTTGTTATAAAGATATTTCAAAACTGCTGAATTGAAATAGTGTGAATTAACAGTGTTAATTTATTAAACATTTGATGCACTTATTAAAGATGTATGATTTTAAATTTACAAAAGAATTACATTCTTAAATTTTTTTTTTTTTTTTTCTGTTGAGTACAAAAAACAACTAAGTATGACAGTCACAGGACAGTTGTACATTAGGCCTATAAATTATAAATAACAAAATTGTCTCATAAAAATATTTAGATTGAGTATTTTAAAAACCCATTGCTTCTCAGAAAAGCATGTTATAGTATAATAAAGAATGATATGATAATTAAGTATAAGGTTTCATCCATAAATGATATCAGGCTGACTTGGATATCATTAACCCCCAATCATCACGTCACAACATATAAGTAGAACCTCCTTCCCAAAAATTCCAGCGCTCCACCCCCCCCCCAACACCCCCCCCCCCCCCAACACCCCCCCCCCCCCCCGCCAAAATTACCGTAATTCTAACATAATTGATTTATACTTTTCATCCAGTTTTCTTTAATGAAAATACTTCAGCTACCTCTCATTTCTTGAACCCCACGTTGCACAGTGCCACTCTGGGTTTAAACCTACCCACTCCCATAGTCTTCAGATATGTCACTACACCTCAAGGGTTCATGAATAAAAATGCGAAAAAAATCTGAGAAGACTGTTTCCTAAACTTTACAAAATGAAGACTTCTTATGTTATTGTAGATAGGTGAGGCCGAAGCCTAAGGCCTAAGAAAGATAAGAACATGAGTCGACGCAGTTGTTTAGAAACATTTCTGGGAGAAATGGAATAAAAAAGGACAAAGGCGTCATTTACATCACTGATTAATCGTTTTTTCCCAGTAGTAGAGATCTAATTGCAGACGCACTGCTAGTTTTACAGTAACTTTTAACAATCTACAAAATTATGCAATCGACATCATGCGGCATTGAATGCGTGTATGAAACGACAGGTCAACTGGGGTCATCGCAACAGAAATACTGTGCTACATACATTTCTTGCAGTCTCCCCAAATTTACTATGTTAAAAGTGTTATATTAAAGTTAGATTTAAAAATGTTTGGGATAAACAGGAGTATACCAAAGAAATTAGCAAAAATTTGTATTAATCCTGAAAGAACTCATGGACCTTTGAGCAGTTTTAGTACCTTTAGTGAAATTTTGTTAACACAACATAGGTCAAAGGTTAAAGTTGAACACTGTAAAAGGATTAGTTCCTTAAATGGAAAGAGACATTACAGTAATCAGAAATCAATTCATGTGAAAAGTTGCAATGAATTATGTAGATCAAGGCCTTTGATGAGATTTGGCATATTTTGTAGAAGTTCTAATAATTTGCACAATGAACTAGCTTTTTTATTGAACAGCACAGGCCTAATATATCCAGATCAAAAGAAACATTTTCATAGTTTTACAGGGGTTAAAAGACTTCCTTGCTGGGATGAAAAGTATTTTTTAAACAGTTTTCCAAAAAATGTAGAAAGAGGCATTCATTATGGAAAAAAGACATGCAATGAAAATAATAACACCCTTGAAAACACAAATTCTGTCTTTAAAATTTCAAATAATAGAAGCAAAGTACGAGATAAAACTAGAATTATTCTTAATGGAAGAATTTCAAGACTTAAAAACAGTATTACACTGAAGAGGATTTTGTTGAAGGAGAAATTGCAGTTGCACAGAGATAGGAGTATTTTGAATGTGAATAAAATTAAACGGAAGCTGGAAGCAAAGGTGCATTTTTACTTTTTTTAAATTTTTGCTTGTTTAAGGTAGCTTAGTATGACAATGATTGATCTGTTCTATAATACTTAATAGTGTTTGGCTGAGTTCAGTTTTTCTTTAATAGGTACCTAATTAGTAACTGTTACAAGCCTAATAAATGTATCTATAGTATTCTATAGCTAATCAACAAGAAGCAGAAATAATTCTTAAATCCTAGCTTTTACTCCTAAATCCTAGCTTTGACAAATTTAATTTAGATGTTTTTGAAAGAATCATATAGTTGTGTTTTTTTTATATTTTTACCAAATGGTCAGTTTTGATGCTAGTAGACAATATTATAGTATATCTATGAAATTTCACTAATAATTTAACTTTAAAAAAATTTACAACAGAAAGAAGATGTCAGAACAATTCCCAATTTACTGACAACCTTAAGAATGGCTTCAGCACCAGTCCTTGCTTATCTCGTTGTACATGATCACTTTGGAGCAGCTTGTAGCATTTTTGTTTTAGCAGGATTAACTGATGTAGTAAGAGTCAATAATTGTTTCGTGACTTAATTGTGCTACTAGTACAGTATTTTACAAATGAAGTATGTCTTCTGTATGAATTAACGTTTTACTACAGAGTGATGTATTTTTAAAGTCTTTTTTAAATTATGATGCAGATATTATTTTAAAATTTACAGTTAGATGGTTACATCGCTCGGAACTTCAAGAATCAACGAACAGCCTTGGGAACAGCTCTAGATCCATTGGCGGACAAGTTACTTGTTAGTTTTTTGGGCATTTCTCTTACATCTGCTGGCCTAATTCCAGGTAATTTGTTTATGCTTTTTCTTAAGTAATAAAAGTAAAACAAAAAAGTAATTCATTTGTAGGACATAACATTGTTTGTATTTTCAAACATTACATGTTTTATTTCTAGTCCCTATGCTAGCTCTGATCTTGTTGAGAGACGCAGGGCTAATAGTTGCTTCGTTCTACATAAGATACATCTCGTTGGCACCTCCAGTAAGAATTAACAGTAACAAGACTTAAATCATGCTCTTTAATACCATCTCTAATTTGGAAGTTTGGAAAACATTCATTGTAAACATTATCATAAGTAGTTATTAAACCCACCTGTGATGTACACTACACTAAAATGTGAAAATAATTGATTTTAAATGGGATAACATTGGAAAGTATATCATTGCCAAACAATAATGTAATATTGTGTGTAAAGTTTTTAACTGTTATTTCAGAAAACATTATCCAGATACTTTGATGTCTCACATGTAACAGCTAAACTTTACCCCTCAAACATAAGCAAGGTTTGTGTGAATTATATATATACGAGCCGGCCCGCGGCATAACATACGCCGCTATTTAGTTGTTGTTTTTTCTACTTTTCAATAATTCATAATTTGTGAATTCGACAGTACCAACGCTGCCACTGAAAATATTTCTTTAAAACACTATAAGTAGCTCGTTAAGGACCATAACCCCCCCCCCCCCCACCCTTCCTCCCCCCCCCCCCCCCCTACGTTTAAAATCGTTGGCTCTGCTTGTAAACATTTAGAGTGAACACAGCTCACTAAGACCATGTAGGGGTGGGGAGGTAGGGAGCGCGTTTACAGCTTGTTTTCTAGCGGCTCCCAGAAGAGAATTATATATATACAAGCCGACCCGCTGCGTATCATACGCCGCTATTTAGTTGTTTTTTTTCTACTTTTCAGTAATTTATAATTTGTGAATTTGACAGTACCAATGCTGCCATTGAAAATATTTGCTTAAAAACACTAACCCCCCCCCCCCCCCGTGAAAGCAGCCTCCTCTTAGGCCTAGTTACCTCCTCTAAGTTTAAAATTGTTTCAAACTAAATTATCTGCCCCTAATAGCCGTCACCAAACCCGTCTCTATGATTGTAAAATGTAAACAGAGTGAACACCGCTCACCAGATCATGTGGGGGTGGGGTGGGGGTGGTAGTGATAGTGAGGAAGAGAGGGGACTGCAAAGGCGCGCTTGCAGCTTGTTTTCTAACTGATCCCAGAAGAGAATTATATATATATATATATATATATATATATATATATATATATATATATATATATATATATATATATATATATATATATATATACAGTTCTAAGCTTTTATGTTCAATAAACTTAGTTGTAAAAGTTATAAAATTATTTTCTGATCAATCCAAAAGTGTTAATTAAAGAATAAAATTTTTTACAGGTGAATACAGGACTTCAGTTGTCATACCTTGCTGCAACATTGGCATCTCCTGTCTTTGATTTTGTTGGTAGCCCATGGCTGGAGGGTTTCATGTAAGATTCAGTATTAACTAAAAGAATAGATTTTCTAAGTATGCTATTTAAATGTATACATCCAAATCCTGTCTCTTTCAGGTATTTGACAGCAGTAACCACATTCATGTCTGGAGTGGATTATGTATTGACTTGGCGACGAAGATTAAAAATAATAAAGAATAACTAACATGAACAATGCCTTTAGTTCCATGTTGATTAGACTTTCTCTTTAAGGTTATAGAATGTTCTAATTCTGTTATATTATACAACTTTACATATTTTTATTATTTTAACATTTGTCATTTTCTTGAGTGTAGGTCAGGGGTGATATGATGTTAAATAACACTGCCTTTGATTTATTTTATTCTTGTTTAATGCAGTGTTTAATTATATGACTAAGCATTTTCCAAGTTGTAAACTGCTGGTTAATTTTAAACAGTTTAGTGCATACATTTGAAATAGTATTTGTAATCCTTCTTTATCAGTTGAACTATGGCAAATTTAAGTTGAGGCATTTATAATTAATGAAATATTTTATTAATTAATTTTCTGACTATTAAATATTGATTGGATAATTAAGGTGACACATTTTTTTTAAAAATAAGGCTTTACCATTGCTTCTATTTCCATCAACATTTAAAATTATGTTATTCTCATAATCATAATTTATTTTAAAAATAATTTTTTATTATTAAATAGTTATTTGTGGTGGTCTATGGAAATGCTGTATAACATTTTAATGATGAAGATTTTTGTGATCTATTATTAATCCACAATCCCTAGGTATTGCAATGTAATAAAGCAGAAACAAATCTTCAGTTTAAAAGTTCAGTATTGATATGAATTTAGCCTCCATGTTTATAACAAAGGAAAAGTATTCCACTCAGTGCATTTATATCTTAGACTTGTTGCATTTCAGTACAGTTTTCACTGTATACATCTTTTTCTTTATGCACCCAAGAAACATGGGCCTCCCTCCACTTTTGTCAGCCTCTGGCAATTCTTCTGGCAGCCCCTCCATGACAGTCCTGCCTCTGCAAGTACTTCCTCCCCATCTCCCTTGGCCTTCCCTGCTTTCTTTTCCCTTGTATTATCAGTTGTACAATTATTATCATGATTCATAGGATAGTATTGGAATACTTATGAAATTGTAACCCAGATTACCATGTAGTTTTAATTCCAATTTTTAAAAAGCTGTATAACTATAACAGTTCAATCCTTTTTCTAAACAGCATGGGGTTAGGTTTTTTAGTTCACATGTCCATGTAATAGGGAATGCCTTTACATTTTACGCTTCTTAAGCTCAAAGTACAATGTAACAGTTTAATAAAAACCTGTTAAACACTGTAATTTACTCTGTAAATGATATAATGCTATTATACTTAATGACTGCTTCACTAAGTTACACAAAACAGTCTAGTATTCAAGTGCTTATGTCTGGTGTGTTGTTTGTCCACAATATGATTATATACTATTCATTATTTATGTCCATTCAAATACAACTCAGCAATGTTCACCATTCTACCAGATTGTAAACAGTTTACCCCTTTTACATCTTGATAATTCATTTCTTTAAAGCAACACATATACACTTGTGTTTTCTTCTGAGGACTACTCATCCTTGCCAATTGTCAGAACATTACCTTTTGATCAGGTAATATAGCAGTCATCTTTATCAAAAAGTTTGAATACCATTTTCGTGTAAAGAAGTTACCACTATGGTCTGTTTTGCATTGTCAGGTTTACCCAGGGCTAATTATTTAAATGACCAGTGGCTGTAATAGCAGTTATATTTATAACTAGTGATTTAAATGTCATAATTCATAATAAAACTTAAAAAGTCATGTTTAGTGAAGTGTACACAACCAGGCATTCTCAAAGTTGTAAACTACTGGTTAATTTAAATTTAAACAGTTTACTCCTTACAAATTAAACTTTGAACATTTAAGTTCAAGTTAAGGCATTCATAATTAATAAAGATAATGTGTTACTTTTATGACCTGATATCTTTCAAAAAACGTATGTTGACCTGTATGACTACATATGCTAGGAATGTGTTGCACCACGCCCTACCATGGCTGAGCTCATGGACTAGGGTCAGGAACCAAGCTCAAATTTTGGGTTAGCAACTGTGTGCCTGATCACAAAAAACTCCTACTTGCACCATATAGAGCTTCAAGTCATACTTTATGCCTGATGGCAGTATTTGTACCAAAGAAAACATCTGTAAATAAAGTGTTTACTACCAACATACTAGCATTTTACTTTTCAATCACACCAATAAATAATGTAATTTGTAAACACACCTTTTCATCACAACTGGTAGTTATTAATTCCTATTGACACAAGTTTCAGTTACATTAAAAACAGCCAACTAAATTTTGTATATACTTATTTTAATACTAGCTGTGATCAATCCATGAAATTTTTAAGATGATAAGTTTCATATCTAGATGTATCTGAGAGATTCATATCATACATGAGGGCTATGCTTTCAATCTCTAAGGCAAATGGTCCTTCTGCAGCATCCATTACTGTGATGCCCAGGCTGTTGACAATTGTTAATTCAGGGTACTCTTGCTTGTCCTGAATGCGTCCATGGTGACTTAAAAAAAAATTTGAGAAAGGAACCTGTTGAAGACAAACACACCTTTAAAAATCTAAGAGAATATAAACAAGGAATTTTTTTAAATAAGTTAATTTACAGCTTACAAAGTAGCAATTTAACAACTATTTTACAACTGGATGTTATAAACATAATTTCTCTAATTAAAATCTGGCGTAGTTTTAATTTAATGACATCAACTCACTAAAATGAGTCACTAAAACTGTTTTTAAGGACCTGTTACAAGTTATGGCTAGCGAGGTCAGGTGTCACCCGGTGGGGCACTTCATGGTGTCACCCCCCAGTAGCAACCTTTCCCAGGGACAAACTTTCAATTTGTACCCCCCCCCCATCAAACTTTCAATTTGCACCCCCCCCCCTCAAATTTTTCTCTATATATTTTGCTTTTTTTTGACTTGGTGTCACCCCCGTAAATGGTGTCAACCGGTGCGGTCTGCCCCCCCCCCCCCCGCTACGCCTCTGTGATAAATATACTCACCTTAGCTAATTGCCAGTAAGGCCCACCTCTAGTATACAGAGGACACTGCCACCGGTTCAGCCAGTTGATATCAAATTCAAAATTGCAACCAATGACTAGGGAGTAAGGCCTTCCATCACCCCGGACTTTGAGCAACATACAATTAAAAAGTGACCAATCCCAACTGGTATCTCTTTTGAACGCTTTCTGAAAAAAAAATTTCTCTGCATTATGTAATATGCATGATTAAAATGCAAAAACTGAAACACGCTGATCTGACTGTACACCTGTAGCATTTTTCTGTAAATTTATTATCTGACTTAATAAATTTACAGAAAAATGCTATAGGTGTACTCTACTCGTGTTACATAAAAAAAGAATATATTAAGTTGTAAATGACATAAATCATAAATTTTACTGCTAAATTATCAGACTTATTAAAATCATGATTTAGTTACAGTGGACTTGAATAAAAACGACATCATTTTCAGGTCAGAACAAATTATGTATTGGGAATATATAGTTATCCCCCAAGTGTTTTGCATGGGTACACAACTACCATCCTTACAAATAACACTTACAAGTGGCTTGGGACATGTAATATTGGCATAGCCAGCATATTTAGTTTTCCCATCCTTGGGCACTTCTTTAGAGAGATAGCCATGAAATAGACCTGTGCTATTCTTTGTGAAGGTGAACTCAGCACTACTTTTTCCAGTATCGTTATCCTTGTCTGTGCTCACAATCCAGCTCTTGACAGCCGCTGGATTGTTGAATCTGATTGAACAATTATATTTTTAGTTTTAATTTTCCAGTTTAATTGTAATATATTTACTATTATTTACACATACAACTATTACAACCTAAAAATATTTTAATTTAGAATCAAACCATACTCCCTTAAAAAATAACAAACCAGTGAGCAGGTTCGAAAGTGAATTTTACTTATATATATATATATATATATATATATATATATTCCATTACAAGTGTGCATTTGTGTATACATAATACATATTTATATATACATTACTGCTATTATATTTTAATTTCTGTCACATGACATTTAACCCAAAACTCGGCTTCACAAACCTTAATATTTAATAATGTATAATATCATAAAAGGTTTTAAAATGTGTTTTAGAATTATTTTTTAATGTAGCCAAATTTCTCAAAAATATAAAAACAACCCAATTATTTCTAGTTTTTTAAAAGCAGAAATTAGACATATAAATTTTAGGAAATATAATATTTAAACTAAAAGTTTAAAAACAATTACGCCATGATAAATTGTAATATTAATAACCAAATTATTTCTTAAATTTATAAGTTATTTTAAGTTAAATTGTCTCTTGATAACCAAGTTTCACATTAGTCATAGCTGTCTCTGAAAAATTCATTTAGTCATTAAATATTTTCTCAGTGATATCAAGTGGGTCAATGTCATAATGTTGATACATTTGAAACAATAAAATTCTTAAAGTCAATTGTCTGTTCTTCCCTTTAAGAATAAACTGTTCTAAACCCACAATATAGTGAAATATAATATGACACTCATTTAATTACCGAAAAATGACTTCATAATTTCCATGTTCACATTTCAGCATTGGATTCCTATGAATCAATTCATTTGTTTCTCTGAACCATTGTTTTAACTCTTCACCCACATTTAACATTTCTCTTTTACCTGGAGGTAATTCATAACTTGTCCCTTTCTTATTTAACTCAAACAGAGTGAGTGATTCTGACTTAATTATTTTTTTATTTCTGACAGGGACAAAAGATAATCTGACTGGTAACAGTTGTACTAGTCTCCTTCCACTTCTAATTCCAGCCATAACAAAATGTCTCAAGCGTTTATAGATCTACATATGATCCAGGCAGTATATTGTTCAGTTGATATCTAGAATGGAAATAGTAATAAAATGTAGGGCAGATTTTGTTATATTATACTTAATTAATAATTATAGGTCTACCTATATAAAAAAATTGTTTTTATAAAATTTTGTCTCAGTTTAAATAAGTGACTAGGTTTCTATTATGAAATTAATAGTAATTGTTAGGCCTAATTATTAATTAAAAAATCCACATTTAAGGCCTAATACTAATTATTTACAGTAATTTATTAAAATTTATTTTAAAATTCATTGTATAGTTCCTCAAGTCATTAGTCAGGTCTGCTCATCTAGTTATAGGCCAACTCATCTAGTAATGTGATTTTTTAAATGGCTACAATGCTATGGCTTATATGGTGGGTTAGTTTTTAATAAGAGTTGTTGTGACACGATGGACCATTCAGCACAAATGTGTCGTCTGCTTAAGTTCTTCTCATTCCAATACAAGCCGGGCAAAATGGGCAGGCTTAGTTGACTGTTTGTCTTGACACGATGGACCATTCAGCACAAATGTGTCGTCTGCTTAAGTTCTTCTCATTCCAATACAAGCCGGGCAAAATGGGCAGGCTTAGTTGACTGTTTGTCTTGATTAAGTCATTATTTTCAAATTTTTATTTTCAGGGTCAAGTATATTTTAAATGATTTAGATTAGTTTATTACGGCTGGGCAGTTAATTTTCTATCAGTTAACCAACATTTTGGAAATGTCAATTAATGATTTTAATGCAAAAAGATGTTACTTTTTTAGTTCTTACATTATCTTATGCTACCTTTTACTCAAGTTGAATGAAAAGAATATACCGCAGATGGAAAGTGCATTGCAAACACAAAACATTGGTTATTATAATCTAATCAGTATTTTTGTAGAATTTGAAATGATCGCTCAACTTTGTAAAAATGAAAAGGTGGATTAGTCTTTTCTGGCAGCCATCATTACCAAGGCACCAGCTTAAAAATGTAGGTCAAGCAGTAACCTAAGTCCTAATCTTGATTTCTAGGTCTACTCACTCTCATTTGTCATTTATTGATATCTAGATCTAGGTCAATATGATGGGGTATGTGATAAATTAATATATCTAAAAAATGAGAGCACTATTCATTTAATAAAGTGTCAAAAGTGCAGTTGTGAGTACAGAGCAAAAAAGTGGATCTGGTCTCTAGAAATGTAGATAAATAAGTGGAGTACATCTAGATTCTAGAATAGTCTAGACTAGACCAGATATTAGTTAGGCCGATTCTAGCCGGAGGAAGATGCACATATTTACTAAACAGTGCTACAGAGACATGGTTTTTCTTGTCATCTACATGTTTGTTGTTCAGGCTTATGAGTTGCACTGATGGGATTAACATGATAAAAACTTAAATAGTAAATTTAAATATGCTATTAAAAGTATTTTTTTTAAAGATGTTATACTTTAGGCGGGTAGATCACTTTACTAGTTCTTGATATACCTACTGGGCTAATAGCTAGATTCTATCCCCTGATGATCCGCCCAAAGTGTAACAGCTCAACCACATGATACAATTAGTTTCAAGTTTCGTGTAGACTAGATCTAGTTTTACTTTTAGTAAGAGAGTTAGGCCCTCATTTTAGGTTGAAAAAAAGGTGACTCCTTAAATTTTAATAATTATTTCACATTTTGAGGAGGATTTATGTTTTCAAAAATGTTTCCTTGTTTCTTAATCTTATGTACCTGTTTTTAAACAATTGAATCAAAACTTTTCAGTAATAAATGAAGACTAGCGATGTTTCCAACAGATGCAACCATGCTCATTTACTATAGCAGCCATTTTTTTTTTGTAAACTTATAGCGCGAAATTCAGGGGAAGCCACTCTAACTTACAGATGGCCGCTTTTTATAGCAAATCCTGCTCGCAAACACTGCCGTTTAAAGTTAACTTCTGGCCTATATTTGATATATTATTAATCAATATTATATTTAATTTAGCCATTGATTTAGGTTTATTATTAATTTTTCTATAATATTTGACACAAATATATCACAATATAGATCTAATACTTCTATTCTATTAAAGCCTTGACAATGAGGTGACTTTTTCGTACATTACTAGCCACGGGCGATTTTACGTAGATTTCTACCTAAAAACGATAGATTACCCATTTTTTAGCTTAGAAAGTTTCACATTCAACTTCAAGTACTGATCAAGTGTAAGTCAAGTAACACAAGTAAGTACATATCGACATATCGTCAAGTCAAATAACATTAACAATTTCAATGTACAAAAAAACAAAAAACATTAGTCCTGATTAGTCAGTGATTAGGCTTAGGTCATTAGCCCCGTGCCCGTAGGCCTATTTAGTATTTGATTAATTTGTACTAGATCTAGTCTAGATTCTATTATAAATATTATATAATATTTATAAATTTCTATTTGTCAAATTTGATAGTTTGATAGCTTGTTGTAAAAAATGTTGTTGGCTTGTCACTTGTATGCCGTCGTTATTATACTATCCAAACTGAAGACAGACAATTAATTAATTATATATAGATCTATAGTCTAGATATATATTTTTAAAAGACGACTACGGTCTTCAACTTTTAGTAAAATTTTACTGAAGTAAAGAAATGTTACTAGATTTCTAAATGTAGATCTAGATCTAGACTCTACTAGTGTGCAGGCTAATATTTTGGAACGGTAGGTCAAACACTTGCCAGATTATTTTGTAACATATTTGCCAAAAAAGTATCACCAGTGTCAGTCTTCAGGCTAAATTTTATATTCTATTTTGTATTATGGTACAAAAGAAATAAAAGTATAAAATACATTCAAAATCAATTACACACGAGTCATCTATAAATGATGTCACGCTTTTTTGTCGATGATCACCCACTCCCCATCGTCACAATTCCAATTCGGTAAGGTGGTCAGGTTTAATTTAAATTTGCAATAAAGTATTTAAAAATGCGGAAAAAAACAACCTGCTAAAAATTTCAGCTCCAGAAATTGATGTTTCAAATGCAACAGGGTTCACACACTTTCTGACCCCCCCCCCCCCCCTTCGAGGCCCCCACCCAATGCTTCCCCTGGATACATTACTGCATGGCGAAGTTCTCTTAGCGACAACGAATGGTTGTTAAGTAGCTGGTGAGAAGTGGTGGGTTAGGCTGAAGTGTGACCGTAGTTTTAGGCAGACATCAGTGTTTCTTTCAGACTTTTTTCTCCGTGGGTGGGAGGGGGCACTGAAAGATACAGTTGGGGAAGTTTTGTGGCGACACTGTATCACCCCCAATGACACTGGATAGAGGTGGGTGAGGGATGTGGGGGTAAAAATGCGTGACGTAATAAGTGCATGATCCTAAACGAAAAAAATCAAGTAAATATAAGCCTCTATTACATACAAAATAATTACTTATCGTGCATTTTTAAAAATCTACTATAATAACTTAGCCTAAACTCAATAACCTGTGTTTTTTCTTTTTAAATACTGGTTGGCAACCTTGACCCCTATTTGACTGTTGACCTGTTTACTAATAACTGAGAAGCCACGAGTCAGTAATCCTGTACTGTACTTATATAAATTAGGTCTTGTTAAAAGTGTTTCATTAGTTAACGCTGTGCTATTGCGGTTGCTGTGTGACTCAGTCAGTTTGGTCCTACAGCTACTTTACATTTACTAAAACTGCAAGTAGATTATTACGAAATGGCGCATCAGTTGCATAAGAAGAAACATGTTGCTATTTGTGGTGGTGGATTGGTAAGAATTTTTTTTAAAATGAATAATAAATATTAATAAAAAATGTATTAGTTGGACTACTTTAGTACTTACTTTAGCACTTAGCTTTTAGACTTACTAGATCTACTCACTACTAGATCTAGTAGAATCTAGATCTAGTACTAGGTTTAGTCTACTAGATCTAGATCTTGTTAATATCATATATATGGTATAAGAAGAGTATTTAAAAAAAAAATGTATTATGAATTATGAAATATGTCCAACTAAAAGAGTAAAGACTGAAGAGGGTAAATATTGAAAGAAATGATAAAAACTGCCTTCTTGTTAACAGTTGCAACATGATTTGTTCATTTTACTTTTAATTTAATATTTAGCCCTAATGCTTGGCTAGCCTTTTCTTTTTAATAACAACTTATAAAAGCTTATAAAAACACATGGCTTAATATTAGCCTATACAGAGGCGTAGCGATGGGGGGGCAGGGGGGGGGGGACATATGTCCCCGGGCACCAACATTAGGGGGCGCCAAAATGGGTTGGAAAAAGGTAAAAGTAATCAAAAGTTTGAGGGGGGGGGGTGCAAATCAAACGTTTGAGGGGGTGCAAATCAAAAAGTTTGAGGGGAAGGGTGCAAATTAAAAGTTTGTCACCAGGCACTGGGAAGGGTCGCTACACCTCTGAGCCTATATAATAATTTAATCACAATATTAGGCTATTAGGCCTATATGTAACTATTTAGGATAGGCCTAATTATTGTTAACTTCTAGTTAACATAGTTATTTAAATGTAAACATTTCCAGTGTAATATTTCTTGAATCTTAGCTGTTCTTTGCCCAAACTTATGACAGTTGAGTTGAAGCAAATAGTACCCCTGACCCCCCCCCCCCCCCCACCCCCGTGCAGGATGCCCAATCTATGTACCTCATGTGCACAGGTAGCCACTGGGAAACCAAAGGGCTCCCAATAGTACAATCCTATCAGGGTGCTGGACGATGACCCTAGTTAAATTTAGTCATCTATTTTAGTAACCCTCCATATCCCTAATAAAGGGCTCTCTTTTAAATGAATGTACCACCATAGTGATCACAGGGGAGCCAGAGGCACCCAGAGTCACATGTATGCATCTGGTCCAATGTTGTCAATGATTATAGTAGCCTAATGTATCCATAGTGTATGGCACTCTTAAAACAAATGTAGGTGCCATAATACTCACAGGGGAGCCCAGGGTGCACATGGTCATATGACTATCGGAGGTGCTTGTGCAGTTTAACCCTTAAATCGAGTAGTACCCCTGACTCCCTGTGCAGGCTGCCCAATCAATTGATCCCAGGTGCTAAGATAGCCACTGTGGAACTCTGGGTGCCAAAACGCACCCTCCTGCCCTAATTAAATTTGTGTGTGTAGAAACCAACTCTGGCATATCCTCAGCTTCCTAGAGTTTCATGGCAATCAGATAAAAGGTTTAGTACAAAACATTCTAGGAGAGACAACTCCAAAATTAAACAACTGCTGCCTTGTAGTTTGTTCTTCGTTGGACAAAGGCTATGGAAGCAAATCCAAAAAGAAAAGCAGGCTGATATCGGAGTCAATGGCCTCAATGGCGCATAACCAGTTGACACGTAACGCTTAATTGTGTTGGAGGCGTGGTCGAGTCGGCAAAAAGCTCATGGTTGATAAATTCGAAAAAGTCTCGAGTTCAAACCCACTGGCAGATAAATCTCGATCCCCTTCAACACTAATAATTAAGAACGAAGAAGAAGAAGAAGAGTACAAAACATTTGTAACAATAAAGTTGTTTTTCTCATGTTATCAGGTTGGATCCCTGAACGCAATTTACATGGCAAAACGTGGGTTTAAGGTGGATCTGTTTGAAATGAGGCCAGGTAACACCTGCAGCAGCAGCAGCTGTTTTATTGTAATCATGGCTAAAGGTGGTCATAAGGTTAATTATGTCTAGCCAGTTCTTAATTATGGCTAATTATAATAATATTAAATCTCTAATGCTTGCGTGATAAGAATGAAGTTTAAGTATGAACTCTCTTAGATGGTAGAGTTTGTTTCTGTGTATATTGTCATGATACAGCTCTAATGGAATTAAAATGCTTAATCACCCAGCATCTGTTCAACTTTAACCACAGAAAATACTTTGCGTGTTTGTACTGTAGAACAAATATGTTCCCCCTTGAAGTGCACCACATAATCAAGATTAATATTTTTCTGTTTTTAGCTCAGTAAAAAATCAAACGTCATTGTACATGATTGGGCCTTTTTACCCAGCTGTGCTGTGAGCTTGTGTCCTTAACCTCACCCAATTAATTCAGCTTACAACAGACATAATATTAGTAGATCTTAAAAATGTATTTCAAGTGACTTAAAATTGTAATATACACACATTTTAAAATTGATTTGTTTCGGTTATTTCAAACTTAAGCCTAAGTTTTAGAAACAGTTTAAGACCTTGCAATATTTGAAAGAACAAGTTTGTTTGCAGATATTCGGACACAGGATATTGTTAAAGGAAGGAGCATCAACCTTGCTCTCTCTTGCAGGGGACGTGAAGCCCTAAACCTTGTAGGGCTAGAAGATACAATCACAAAAAATGGAATTCCAATGCATGCTCGTATGATTCATGATCTAGATGGAAGACGGAGATCCATTTTGTATGGCAATAAAGATCAGGTATTTAATTTCTAACCTTTATAGTTTAACATAAATACATAAACATAATCACCCAATATGTTTTTTGTTTTGTTTTTATTGTATAATAATATAGTAACATTTTTTTTGGGGTTGGTTTTATCAAGTGATTACTGAAACCCAACAGTTTATATGGGTATCTGACTATTGCTGACCAAACTATCCTTTCATACGTTGAAGTCAAAGAAACAGATTAACTTTGCTACATCTGATCTCAAAAAAAAAAAGGTTTACTTTTTAAAAATTATTTTAACTAAAAAGTTTTTTATTTTCACCATTTATTCCCTCAGTACATCATGTCAATTGATCGGCGTTTGTTAAATGAAGTCATGCTGACAGGTTAGTTTATTGCAGGTGATTAATTAGCATTAATTTGAATACTAATTGCTCATGTGGGCTATTGATTTGATTTAATTACTGCCACCCTTACCACCTGTTACAAGTACTTAATTCATAAATGTTAATTAATTTAACAGCTCTATAGAATTTGTTAATTATATATTCACTACATTTATTTCTTGTTATGAGATAGTAAAGATTACTTACAATATTATAGTTGTAATGGAGTGAATACTTTAAAAAAAATTATCTTACATAACTAGAAAAATTCCTAAACTTACCTGTGATAAAAACCTTATCAGCAAAGAAGTTAAAAAATAAAATTCGCACTAGCTGTAAAGTCAAAGTGTTGTCATATTTTTGGTGTCATATATTAAGCAAACAAGAAATCACCAAAGTTTTAAACATCAAATGTATCAGTATTGTAATTAGGAGCTCTGTTTAATGTTATAAACTCTCTATAAACACAGGTTGTGTAATAGCAGTACAATAAAATTATTAAAATGAAGGCATTAGCAAAAAAATAAAAGTAAGAACAGTAGATTTAGTGTCATAATTAAGTATTATTACATACAAAGATTTGAGTGGTTGCTTAGTTTCCTGTTACTTGATATGTCAGAAAAATTTGTATTTTCCAATTTATTAACCAAACCAGATTTACATAGAACAATGAAGATCCATTTCACAATTCATGCTAAAAATGTTCTACTTTGTTTTGGGCAGTAATTATTCACTTGTTAGATAAAATTAAACTTAATTAAAACATGGAGTAAGCCTACCATAATTACACAAGGTTTTTCAACAATCAGTCTTACTTTTCATTAAAATGTTTTAAAAAAAATTATATTACCTCCCCTACTTAAATCTCACACTTCTTTTTAAAATTGTAATTAAGTATTTTGATATCAACTAAAGGGCTAATTTATTTTACAGCTGTGGAAAAGTATGAGGATGTTGAAATTCATTTCTCCCACAAGCTTGTCAGCTGTAACTTTAACACAGGGGAAGCAACTTTTGTAAAGTAAGCCAAAATGATGTATCTAAAAATAACTTTAAAATTTTTGCTTTTTTAACATTCACCAGTTTCAAAACCATAAAATATGGTTCAATTAATATAGGGTGTTATTTTACAGATAAGTTGTATATAACTATGTTAATATAACTTAAGTAGTAATTCGTACCTATTTGGTTAAATGATTCTTATCAATAATGATGTCCAGTTATTTGTTTAGTTGATAATTCCAATACTATTAGTCCTGGGTTTAGTTTTAAGTATTGGTAGTGTTATAAAATCTGGGTATGGCTAATCAAGTACTAAACAAAGTAACTTCTTCAATGTACATTTTGTTTTCAATTAAGAAATGGGAGTTTGTTTTGTCAACAGTGACAAAGGTCAGAGTGTGACCAAAACATTTGATCTGGTCATTGGTTGTGATGGGGCTTATTCCGCCTTAAGAAAGCAAATGATGAAACTCAGTAGGTTTGATTATCAGCAAGAGTACATTCCCCATGGGTATATGGAGCTTAACATTCCTCCAAACAGCAAGAATGAGGTAAATGGTTTTGTTAATAGTCATGAGCTGGGTTAGTGTATGGGGTATTTCTATCCATTAAGAAAAAAACTAGATGTGTATAGATTTTTAAATACATTGTTGTTGCATAGTTGTATGTGATAATTATAAAAGTAATTAGTAGTTTTATCAGAATACTTCTTTAAAAAAAGATTCTATTTTAGTCTTGTTATTACAGTTATAAAACATGTAACTGTTCCTTTTTTAATGATGTATATTTATCAGTTTGCCATGGAAATTAACTACCTTCATATTTGGCCAAGAAATGAATACATGATGATTGCACTGCCAAATCTGGACAAATCATTCACAACAACACTTTTCATGCCCTTTGATATGTTTGAGTCATTAGACACTGAAGAAAAACTGGTCAAGTTTTTCAAAGATGTTTTTCCAGATTCCTTGCCATTACTGGGAGAGTGAGTACCATTGTATGACTGGCTTAAAGCAGCAAGATAATGCTTTAAAATTGTAAAACAAGATTAATTTTGATGTAATGATTTTCTCTTCCCAGAGAGGAGTTGGTAAAAACTTACATGTCTTGTAAACCATCCCCATTAATTACAGTCAAGGTAAGTTTAACATCTGATGTAGCTTTGGATCTTAGCATCAAATTTATGAAGCTTAGTACACAAAAAATATTTTTACCAACTTGAATACAGTTTGTTTAAAATACTCTAAAAACATATATATATATATATATTTCAACTTTATATTAGTGAGAATAAATTGGAACCTATAATAAAACATAAAATATCTAGTAAAGTTTTATATATTGCTTGAGGTGATAAAATATTTGCTTAATTTCAAGCTATTCATATATACATCATAATTGTATATTTAAAGTTTACTTGCAATAAGAAAGTCTTATTGACTTTTCAATTGTTTTGCTTTTAAATCTTGTAAAATAAAAATTTTCATATTCTGATTCCTTTCGCAGTGCCATCCTTACCATGTGGGTGACAAGGCTGTTATCCTTGGTGATGCTGCCCATGCTATGGTTCCTTTCTATGGGCAGGGAATGAATTGTGTGAGTCCATGATATAATTTACTAACCTTTGTTATACATCTTTCATATGCTTCACAATAGATTGGCTACAAAGTTTTTAAGTTTTGCGTCATGTGTTAATGAATGAGCTCATTTTGAATTTTCTTCTTTCTACTATGAGATTACAGTATGACAAAGGTCCACTTGACATCTTGACAATGTAGGAATTACAAATAACTAAACTTACTCAGTACCCACAGACACTGGCCCCAGCCCACCCCACTCAGGGAAAAATTATATGGGACACCTGACAAACTGGAAACCACAGTCCGGTTTGTCCACGAAGTTGGACTTGTTGTCTGAATCCTCCACCATTTCAAAAATTAAGAACGAAGAAGAAGAAAGAAGACTCAGTACCCAGTGTTTGCATGAGCAAAAGATCACATTCTCAAAAGTTGCAAAAATACAGAGGAACCAACAAATAAAAATATTACATTTTGTTAATAAATCATGCAATAACCAACTCACACTTAAAATATTTTTTAATGAAGTGAAATTTACCTTTGGCCTAAAGCTAGAACATACTTTTATTGCTTAAAATCATTCTTAACATTTAAAAAAAATAAAGCATTCGTAAACTATCTTTGAAATTAGATATGATTGCATAAAGTGCTAGTTTAAAACTCAAAGATTTATATAAGTTGTAGTTTTTTAATAACACAAAGATAAAGAACCCTAAAGTTGGATCTAATACAATTTGGCTATATTAAAACTAATTTAAAGGAACAAATTATAATAAGCTAGCTGTTTGAAAAAACTTATGTAACATTGTGATACTCAGATTTAAGGTTTAAAAAAAATTGGACTTTGTCCATTTCAACTTTATAAGATTTTTCAGATTTTAAAAATAATGAAATTTAAGTTCCCCTTTCAGACCTAACAATCCATGTCAAAGGCTCTAAAGTACTATTGTGTCTTGCCATAACTATACCTTTAAGTTCCATTGTTCAATGTATTTCAGGGAATGGAAGACTGCATCGTGCTCAATGAAATTCTTGATAAGTTTAATGATGACTTCAGTGAGAATTTTTTTCTGTTTTATCATAACTGCAGTTTAAAGCTAGCCTCAATTTAAAAAAAAATTCAACTTTAAAAGAATACTTACATTATTGTATAGACAAAGTGATTTTGAAGCCAAAATTTTAATATAATGTTTTTTTCTCCAAACAGGCAAGGCATTACCAGAGTACACTAAAGTGAGAAACCCTGATGCCAAGGCCATTTGTGATCTGGCTTTGTACAATTATATTGAGGTGCGACAAACATAACTATTGAATTATAGACATTAGTAAAATAGTGCAGAATAAAGTGCTGTTTAAAGCAAAAGAAATTTGAAAATTACTTTTGCAATTTTAAACATTGTTTTTTTTTTTTTTTTTTTTTTGTGAGGACAGATAATCTTTACAAAATAGATACTTATCATTCAATACAATGAGCTTTTTACAAAAATGTTTACGTCTATTTATATTTGTTCCAGATGCGCAAGGGAGTGAACTCTAAACTGTTCTTATTTAGGAAGAAATTGGATAACCTGCTGTTTAACCTTTTTCCTAATTCTTGGGTACCTCTCTATACCATGGTAAGCTATTTATCATAGCTCCTTCCCTATACTACAGAGCTACTTATTATCTCCCTCTTTATAGAGTGCTATTTATTTGCTATATATTTATCTTTATTCTCTCTCTACAAATAGGCAAATATGTGTGTGTGTAAATGTATGAAATTTTAAACTTACAGGTGTCCTTTACAAGGACGAGATATCACGAATGTATTCAAAGAAGACAGTGGCAAGATAAGGTAACTACTATCTATATTTCTTTTATTTAAATGAATTTTTAAAAAAAGCATGTTTAGAAGACTAGGAAAGAGAACTATTTGTTAGCCTACGCATTATATTTGGAAAATAATTTTTTTCAGGTTTTAACTAAAGTCTTAATAACGTCTGCCGTTTGTGGAGGTATTGGGCTCTGTGCAGGCATCTACCTGGCTCAGAAGAATTTGAGATTGGCAGAAAGACTTGAGGAGTATGGACTAACCTGGGGCAACTTTCAGCAGCTACTTGAATGGAAATAATTGACGCTGCTTAAAACAGCATTTCATAAAGCTTTACTGGGACTTTTAATCAAGGGAACCCTCTATACAATGTGCAATTATTGAATTTTTTGTGCCTTAAAAAATGTTTGAAAAATTTAAAGTCTAAAAGTTTTGTTAAACATATAAATGTTTGAAAAAAGTTTTTGTATCTTATATATATATTTCCTTTGGTTTGATATAATGAAGATAAAGTGAGCTTTTATGTAATTTTTAAAATGTAAACATGCTTGGCAGCTCTTTTGCTTAAAAACAATACTTAAAGTTACATTATACTGTAACTTAAGCTACTTGTACTATATTTTTTATAAAAAAAAAACAAAGAAAGTAGGTTGTGAATGAACAGATTTTTTGTTTTTTTAAGCCCAATTTTTTCTTATCTGTTGCAAGATCTTATCTATTTGTTATCCACATATATTGAAGGACGTTTAGATCTAAGTTATTGACTCATTAACTTCTTTGAAAATATGTCTTAGATATTATAAAAATCCAAATTTAAAAAATAGAAAATCACTATAAAAGACAATTTAAATATTCCTGCGTGTTTGAATTTACGAATAAATAGCATTTTCAAATTATATGAATTTATGTAAATAGTCCTTAAGAAACATCTGATTTTTTAAAATATATTGATTTGAATTGTGTCTGTATTGTTAATGACATTATCAAACATTACTTATTTTGGAATGAATATTTATCAGATACACAAATGAAGGAAGCTGTTAAAACTAAATCATTTTAAAAAATGTTCGTGTTGAAAACAAATATTTACATCATCTCAAGTTATATTGTACCTCATAATGTCCTCCACAGTTGTTCTAGTCATGTTAATATGGCTTAGATTTGTTGCCTAAATTTACTAGCATATAAAAATCATTAATTATTTTGAAGTTAATTTTTAATCCAGATTTTTGTTATTATGCACTGATGAATTGCTAAAGAATATAATTTACTGTTGCTAGTCTTTATAACATGATAGTGTTCACATTGTACAATTTATAAGATTCTCATATATATATTTAAACTGTTCAACTCAATGATTACATAAGATTTTTCTTCTTGTGATTATATTATACTGACTCATTAAAGACAATCCCTTTACTGGGGAAATAGCAAGGGTTGCATGGTATTTTACTTGCAGTATTTGATGCAACATTAAATTGTTTAACTATCTGTTAATAAACAAAAGGCCTTTTATAGGGTCAAAATTGTTGATTTCAATTTGTGTCATGGTTTGTTTTTTTTTGCTGGAAGATGTGCAGAAATTAGGCAATTTTTATGTATTAAAATACATGTATTATATTTATGCCTTAGACCTGTCCAATAGTTTCTGATGTAGCGAACTAACCTATGAAGGTGTACTTTGACCATATTAATCTGAAAACTTCCCAAGAAGAATGATGATGCTCTATTTCTCAATAGTCACACCAGTAGTATTGGCTACAAGTAGGTAGTCCAAACTGGCGAAAAAGTGCGTTTTAGGGTCAGTTTTTGCGGTTTTCAAAAATAAAATTTCACTACTTCTAGTTGTCCTATAAGAATAAAAATTATATGTCAATAAAGTTTAAGCCTTTATCTGTCGTAATCTGGTATTTGTATATCTGTAACATATGTTTGAATGTGTTTTATATTGGTTTGAAAAGTATCAGTTACGTCAACAAATTTCACCGTTTTGCGTGTACCGATCGACCCCACACTGTTTCATTTGGTTGCGGCTTCGCGACGAAGCATCGTAGAAGCATAATCTTAATGTCATTTTAAAGAGCGAATTCTAGTCTATCGTTTGATGTATAAATTGAAAAAATAACTTGCTTATTTCATTTTAAAAAATCAGTTTTTAAACTTTAAATGACGATATATACACGAAAACAAACTAATTCTGTTTCAATCTTTACACCGATGTAAAGTTCACTTTTATAACTACTTTGTGTTGTAAATTCAAGTCTTTCTGATTTACGGTCGCGAAGCCGTACCCTCAATAAGCATATAACCCTCGAGTCAACTTTCAGCCCCGAGTCAGTTGCTCGCCGAACGGTTTTAAAGGTTGACGACCGATGATGCTAAACGGATTTTACCCTTGCTAGAGCCTTCAAACAAGTTGTAAGTATCATTTTTAAAGTTTCATTTCCATTTTAATAAATGAATTTTAAGTTTGAATGTCAGTTTGGTTTAATTAGCACACGTTATTAATGTAAATTTGAACCCTACTAGTCAACGGTTTTAGCGTGTGAACTACGCTTGTACACAGGGTGTGTTTAAACGTGAAGCTATTTAATTCAGGACATTCTAGGGACTTAAAATATGGATGCACTTAACTATTAGATGCTAGTGTTTACTAATTCTTTAAAATCTATCGAATGGGATTAATGACAGGGTCGTATTACTACAGTTTATCTGGACTATCGCGTCAAAATTATGAATCGACAAATTCAAAATGGCCACCAGACATTTTTGGTTACTATGTGGACGAACTCAATTATTTACAGGGAACGAAGGTTAAATACTTATAAAATATTATTGAAACACAAAAGAAACTTATAATTGTAATAACTATACATTTTTATCAATTTATTTAAAACAAAAGACACTAAAGTTTAAGGACTAATGTGATTAATTTTCCATTTTCTGTTGTGCACTTTGATTCTGATTCCCCTGCTGAATAATGTGAAATGGTCTGCGCCAGTCTCCTTAATAAAATGTACCAGATCAATTTTTAGATGGTGGTGCAATTTAATAAGATTGTACATGTTGTGACTTAGTTTTAAATGTTATATTAGTTGTAAGTGTAAGTAGTACTTCTCATTATTTATTTATTTTATATGCATATAGTAACAATGAAGGACAGTTAAGTTGTCCTATATGATGTTGAGAACTACAGTATGGCACCTTCATCATTGGATATCTCAACCATTGTGGCACAAACAACGAATATTTCATTCAATAGAATTAATGTTCAAAATATACTATCAAGTTTACATTTCTTTAAACAAAAAGGTGTTTTCAGGCTTTTTCATGTTTCCAGCTACAGTCACAGGATAAATAGTAGGCCTACAAAATAGGCTAGTAGTAAATCTAATTATTTTTTATTAATCACTAAATCAATTATTTATTCCATAGCTGGAGACATTTATGGTGGCCTATCCAGAACTTTCCTTACAAGGGAAGGGAAGAAGGCCAAGCCCCCCCCCCCCCCCCAACTACAGTTCCCAAAACATATCACTTACTCTTGATGCTCAACAAGATCAAGGTTGGGGGTAACTAGACATACAAAGATGTGGAGTTGTCGTTTTAAAAACTGTTCCCCCAAAGCAGTTATCAACCCAATAGGTTTGAATGTAACAGCAACTGCTGCATTACTTGTAGGCATCACGTCTTTATTAGATTACATTACATTACTCCACTAAATTTTGATTCTGTTTCTCCTGCTCTAGATAACTGTGGCATTTTTTAAAAATAATATTTTAACTCATGTGATTTTTGAAAATAATGAACACATTATTCCTGTTAATGTTACCAACAAAATAGTTTTAGAGTTATTCTATGTCCAAAGCAAAAAAAAAAAAAAAAAAAAAAAAAAATTGAAAATAAAAGTGACCAAAACGCATTTTTGTCATTTTCAATTATTTTTTTACCTTAGAAAGACTCATTTTAGATGACTGAAAAAAATTGGGCATATATATTACAAACTTTGCAGTAACCTTACCAATTTCTACACTTCTATGTTATTTAGTTTAGAAAATATGGGTTCTCAAAAATGGCACTTTTTAAAAATCAGTTTTTTACCAAATTTTGCTTTTTTAAAAATCGCATAACTTTTTTATTTATTAAGATATTTTTATAAAATTTGTGGCATAGAGCTTACAATTAAAAGTTCTTTCATGACATACTCACTCCAGAAGTCTGCAATCAATAGTTAATTTCAGTTTGGACTACCTACTACAAGGTTCACAACCAACTTTTCCAGATGTTATTTAATTACAGCTCTCATTCAAAACACAACTGGGTCTATGTAATGGCTTAATTAATTACATCAATTTAAAAAAAAAACCAATGAAAGCTCTGTCATGTCAAAAAAATTTAATGTTTCAAAAGACATATAAAAGCTGGAGTGAGACCACAAACAAGACAACCATCTGCATTCAAACCACAAAAATTAATGCAAAAAAAAAAATGGCCCCTCCACACAACAGAAATGGCTTGAATAATGTTTGAACAGAACATAACTTATTTGCCACACAAGTAACACAAACATCACGATAGAACCTCCACTCAGCTATTTGTAAAATTCATGCTCTGTCTCGTCCTTCTTTATGTTGTTTTTGTAACCCTTTTCAAAATCTTTAGCCAGCACCACATATCTGTTCTCTCTAACAGCTTGCATACCAGCCTGAAGAAAAAAAATGTTGACAGGACATTTAACAATTGCCTGTACTTGGTAACTCTACAATAGTCAGATCTACTTAACATTATTAAAACAAGAAAACGTTGATGAAATACAAGGATCAGGTATTTACCTCTTGACAGATAGCATTTATATCTGCTCCACTGATTTTATCAGGACGAGCCACATAATCCTCCAGATCCACCTCGTCACTCAGATTCATCTTGCCTGTGATTGTGGAGAAGATAAGACGTTTCTGACGACGGTCTGGTAGAGGGAATTCAATTTTACGGTCCAACCTGCCTGGTCGAAGCAGAGCTGGATCCAATGTGTCTGCCCTGTTTGTTGCCATGATTACCTACAGACATAATAGATTTTAGTTTACAGAATTGAATGTGTAGTTATTTCACAGAATTTTATATATAATAATTCTGAACCCTGCCAGACAAAATATCAAACAAAGACCTGTGGCAAATTTTAAAACAACAGCCGATAGAGAAAGATATTAAAGCCCGTAAATGGGGATGGATCGGACACACGTTAAGAAAAGAAAAAGAAAACATCGCACAACATGCATTGGACTGGAATCCCCAGGGGAAAAGGAGGGTGGGCCGGTCAAGGAAAACATGGAAGAGAACGTTTGAGGAGGAGGCGAAAACAGCTGGGCTCTCATGGGCACAGATTAGAGGAGCAACCCAAAACCGAGTCCGCTGGAGAAGTGTGGTTGCAGCCCTTTGCTCCCCAGGGGCCACAAAGGAATGATGATGATGATGAATTCTGAATCCTAGCCATAAATGAATAAACATCTTTCAAACTGCAGTTTTTGTTTTCAAATATAAATAAAATACAGTTATGAAATATAAAGCCATGGTTTTAGTGGGTAACCAAGTGAACTTGAGTGAGGTCTTCAAACATATGAAACTATCGAGAAAATTTTAGCTTGCGTATACAAGTTGAGCTACAAACCTTGACATTGACTGTTTGATCGAAGCCATCCATTTGGTTGAGAAGCTCAAGAAGAATTCTCTGAACCTCACGATCAGCTGTAGAGAAATAATTTCATCAAGTTTTAGCACAGCTGGATTTTAAAATTACAGAAGATCTAATTAGACTTAAATGATAAAATTTGAGCAACTCACCTCCAGTTTGAGCATCAAATCTTTTAGTGGCAATGGCATCAATTTCATCAATAAATATGATAGCAGGGGCGTTTTCTTTGGCTAACCTAAAGACATCTCTCACCATTCTGGGACCTTCACCTAAATACTTCTGGACAAACTCTGATCCCACCACACGTATAAATGCAGCTGTGGACAAAATGTAAGTTAGTCAAAGATGTTTTTCTCTTCTTTTTGTTTTTGTAGCTTGATTAAACATGAGTAACGATATGCGAGATAACATGAAAGGGCTTACCAGTGGTATGATGGGCCACTGCCTTGGCTAACATGGTTTTGCCACACCCTGGTGGACCAAACATGAGGACACCCCGAGGTGGGTCAATACCAATCTGTTTGTACAGCTCAAAGTGTGTCAGGGGCAGCTCCACGGCTTCCCTCACCTCCTGCTTTTGGATATCCATCCCACCAATGTCATGGTAAGCCACATCTGGCTTCTCATCTAAGACATAGTTGGTCAGAAGTAAAGTAATCTTTAACATTTAAACCTGTTGTGTTTAACATTTAACACAGGACATACAAGAAACATACAGTAACATATTTAATAAAAAAAATACTTGGTTGAGATTTATAGTAAACATTTAAAAAATAAATTAGCTATAGAAATTTTTAATAGCAATCAGATTTAAATAATTCTTAAATATGTGACAAGCTTTCTCTATTTAAAAAAAAGACCAACCAGCTTGCAACATAGTGATGCTGCTGTCAGCCTCGGGGGGTAGAACATCCACTAGGGCATTGCTGTGCTTATGAAGGGCTACACTGGCGGATGGTTTCAACAACTCTCTGTCTATTGTACTTAAGATTCTCACATAATAATTTGAACCTAAGAAGGAAAGAAAAGTTTTTTATATACTCAGCTTAAATATTTGCTTTTTAGATGTATAACAAATGGCTAATTAAAAACAAATGTGTCATTCACTGCATGGATACTAAATAAATGAGGTAAATTATTATTTCGGCAAATCATAAAAAATTATTCCAAGATGTTAAAAAAGAAATTACTTATGGTACAAATTTTCTTAAAAAATGTATAAACAACTGGATGGAACAATAAAAATTGAACAAGTTTAATTTTGATTAACAGAAACTACACTAACACTCTTTTAAAACAAAATGAAGTTTCTCTCTACCTGTTGTTGATCCCACTATTCCATTATTGTGATCTACAGCCTCCAAAAACTGACCAATAACCAGAGGAACACTTTGGATGCGTTTAACCTCCTCCTGAGCATGAAGGTATTCTTTCTTTAGGTTTTTTTGCTCATCTTTGATATACTCCTCTTGAACTTCGAGAAATTCCAGTTGCTTTTGAAGTTTCTTATAAAAAAAAATACTCAATGAATTAAATTAATTGAAACTAGACTTTATGTAAAAGTAATCTCATTCTAGATCTAGTATAATAATATAATTAGTCTCTTAATTATTAAAAAACAAAATTGCATAATAATTAGGCCTAAAAGCTTATGTTTACATAAATAATTCTAGTAGCTTCCAGATAGAACATTACCTTATACTTCACATAAAGATCTTCTATATCAGGATTCATAGGATCACCAGACCCTCCAGCCAATGAAGTTCCCGGACGAGAGTCTGGGAGGCTTGGATCATCCTGTAATTTAAAATGATAATTTCATAAAACAACACGTTTTTTTTTTAAAGTGAGTTATTTCATCAAAAATTATAAATCTACTCTAGTCTAGATCTAGTCTACTTTTAATTATGGCCAATCGCATTTTGTGTATGAAAGGCTGGTAACTAGTCTAGAATCTAAAGTAAACTTATGCATATGGAACTGAGAAAGACACTTCTGCAATCAGAAGTAATCTGAGTAAATGTGTTTGTAACAGAATGAAACTGGACAAGAACAAGTGACCAAGAAGAGTGACAAAGCGAAAATAAAATGGGCTTGTTAGATCGACAGGCTTGTGGCTGAAAGTTGGCCTAAGTAGTTATGGAAAAATAAACCTTTACCAACAAAAAGGACTTCACACGTATTTATACAATATAAAAATTCCAATTTATGTTAAATAGTCTAAATCTAGAATCAAATACCTTTTGTTCATTTCCTCCCAAACCAATTTCGTCCATTTTGTTCAATAAAATTAAAAAGATGAAGTTGAAAAGCTACATACCAGACCTACGTGCAACAAATTATTAAAAAATAACTCTTTTCAAAATTTAATTATTGTATTAACAAAAGTAACAAAAACTAAAAACTGATATTTATGATAAAAGATATTAATTTTAGCTTCAATATTTTAATATTTTTAAATTATTAATTTCGTTGTTCGTACAGCATCAAGAATCAAGCATACTTTTTGTTTCCTTATCGACGAGAAAGTTTACAAATGGCTGACTTCTTCATATCAATAACTTAATATGTTCTTTTATTTGCATTTAGTCTAAAATATAGTTAAAAATAATAATAGCCATAAACATGACATCAAGCTTTTATTTCAATTTAGTCTAGAATATAGTTAAAAAAAAAAAGCTATAAACATGGCATCAAGCAGAGCTTCTACACCAACCACTACATACAACAGACTGCCTGCTATTCCTACAACAGATGCTGACCGAGAATTCTTAAAAGATGTTAACAGTTTTATTGAGCGTGAACTTAATAAAATAAATTCATCAGAGGAAGAGCTGCGTTATCTGGTTTACAAAGCTGCTTTTAACAAGGTTTAATTTACGAATTATAAATTATCTTTATTTCTTAAAATACCGTAAAAATAGGTGTAGGCCTAAATAGTAAATACTAAATAAATAGGTAGCTTTAGTGACCTAGACCAAATTGAAATTCTTAATAAGCTCTCCATCTTTTCTCTGTGCCCTGTAGTGAATTAGAATTTTGATGAAATTTACCAAAACTGATTTTAAATTATTTATTTTGATATAAAAGCAAATATTTAATAAACCTTCTGAATGCACTGAAAATAAGATAATAAAACAAACTTGCTTTCTTTGATTTTACCTCCTACCAAAACATCAGCAAAAAAAAATACACCTCTTCCATCTTAAAAATCTAATCCAACCCCTAAATATAAAAATTAACATTCTTCTCTGAATACTGATTTTTAAGAAATACAAAAGTTATTGGGATAAATGGCAGTTTTGATAAATCAATTTTCATAATGACTAGATCAAAGTATTATTTAACATTTAAGTTCAAAAAATCTCATGAAGTAAAATTAAAGAACAACACAAAATAGGACCCTATTCACCCATCCTTTTAACCACTATAACATTATATAATAAACCATCCAGTGGTGTAGCGAGGTTGGGTGTCACCTGGTGTGGCACTTAATGGTGTCCCGGGGACAAACTTTCAATTTTCGATTTGTACCCCCCTCGAACTTTTGATTTGCACCCCCCTCAAACTTTCGATTTGCACCCCTCCCCTCAAATTTTTCTCTATATATTTAACTATCTATTTTAACTATCATTTGCCTTGGTGTCACCCCCCTAAATGGTGTCACCCCCCTAAATGGTGTCACCCGGTGCGGTCCGCACCCCCCCCCACTCGCTACGCCTCTGCGTAGCGACCCTTCCCGGTGCCTGTGGACAAACTTTCACCCCCCGCGATTTGAACGCCCCCTCAAACTGCTAAATTGACACTTTAATTTGTTTTTACAACCCATTTTGGTGCCCCCTGAGGTCGGTGCCCGGGGTCCCCCCTGCCCCCCCCCCCCCATTGCTATGCCTCTGTCCACCACTCATAATTTAAATTTATACATTTTAAAGACTGCCTCTCCCCTCTTAAAGCTCAATTAAATTAGATAATGTGCATGATTTTCATAAAAGTATCAACTGCTACTGATAAGTCAGTTATACAGAAAACAGTTATGTCCTCAAAAACAATTTTCATTAGGTATAAAAGCTAGTAGTAGAAATGTATTTTCAAACTAGGTCTTTAATCAGAAATTTAAATATTTCCTAGCTTCTTTATTATAGTAGAATTAAGAATGTGTAAAACAGAAGAATCAACTTAAATATCCAACCATTCTTAATAGCAGAACCTAAAAAACAAATCAAAGACATACCATGTGCTCTCTCACAAAATAAAATAAAATAAAAAGCCATACTGTCTACCTTTGTATTATGTAATATTTAAACAATATCTAATATAATTTTGCAGTTTAATTTGTAATTTCTGTAGAAATATTTTGTAGGCATATATTTGATTTGATGATGCTATTGGTATTACTCCCAACCTATCCATATTGCCTTTTGAATACAGAAAGATACAAACCCCTCAGAAGATAAAGCCATCGTCACAAAAAATTCTAAAACACTTGGTTGAAAATATGTTTATAGGTCTACTTAACATTAATATTTCTTGTCTTTAGGAATGGTTATACTTAACGTTACTATAGGCCTAGAATCTAGAATTTGACAGAAATGATTAATGCTTATGGTGTTATTATTAAAGGTGATCGACTATGTGTCTGCTTACAAACCACTGCTGTCACAAATAAAGAAAGAATACGAAGACACAATAGATGCTATCAAGAAAGAGCATCAAGAGGCTTCATTTTTACAAGGGAAGGTTACAGCAATAGCTTCTGAACCATCCACTCTTAGAAACTATAATAAACGTGTTGATGAACTTGAGGAAAGGTAATAATGGGTTCAATAGTCAAACATATTAATATTTATGTAAATATATTTATTCTTGAAAATAACCGCAGAGTACCCTATTTTTTTTTTTACTTTTAAAACTTCTTTAATTAGTATAACATCAATTACTTCCAAATTGTAA
The DNA here is from genome assembly GCF_028476545.2 of Physella acuta. NCBI lineage: Eukaryota > Metazoa > Mollusca > Gastropoda > Physidae > Physella > Physella acuta. Next base: position 167,199 of record NW_026731896.1, on the reverse strand, counting down.
GTTAAATTACATTATATTTATTTTCTATAAAGAATTATCATTATAAAAAAAGAGAATGAAAAACTGCAGCAAGAACTCAAAGCTATGCAAGAGTTAAAAGAAGAGAGAGAAAAAAGACCCAAAACTGCTGAGCCACCAAAAAGACAGCTTAAAAAAGATAGACGTTTTATTCCAGGTATGTTTGTTTCCCCATCATTTGTTTTTGCTTTAGAGGTGAAAATTTAACTTCCAGAATTTCACAGACATATATCAAAAGGTTTTGAAGGCAAACAGCTAATTTTAATATGAGAATGATGCTTCACATATTTTATTGAGAGATTTTAAGCTTCTCCTTAGCCACATCAAATTAAAATTTAAAATTGATTTAAGAAAGCCAATTTTTCACTTGCGTACATGTGTTAAGCAACTCAATGATTTGAGTGTGTGTAGTATTTAATTTTAGCAGATGATCTGCTAATTGTTGTTTTGTACAGTCAACCAAAAGATTTGTACCAAACCAAATAAAACATTTTAAAGCTTTTAAGACATTTGGTGTTCATGGTGGTGGATTGCCATCTGATTTAAAAGCTGTGCCAGACGTATCTTGAGAAAATGAGAAAAATAAAGCTAATGGAGTGTTCTTAAAATTGGGCAAATGACCCATCAGTGGATTTTTATCATTTTTAATGCTGAAACTACAAAAAAATCACTGATTTAATTAAGACTTTTCATTAAAAATTATGAACTGGAAACTACTTGTGAAAATGATAATTATTACAAAAACATATCTGCATGATATCTTTTAATTTGAGGAGGAAGCTATGTTAGTAACTGTATAGTGAAAACTAATAATTTTTAAAATTTTTTTACAAGTAATGAGTACAATATAACTTTTAGGTTATTTGTATGCTAATATAACAAAAGTGTGATTATTATGTGCAGCAGCCGGCAGTGACTTTATGTGGATAAATATTATACTGCAGGTCTTACTATTGAAGAATCAACAAATATAAATATCCTACAAAAAAAATACGAGGCCTTAGACAGACAACTGAAAGAGGTGAACATCAGTTTAAGGACCAGATTTGTACCTAAAGCACAGAAGCTACAGCTGAAAGAAACTTTGGATAAAAAAGTTGCATACAGAGACCAACTCTTATGGCAAAGTCAGGTAGAAGATTTGTCTATCATGCCATGTTAAAAATTATTTTAGATAATTGTATAATACTTCATAAAGGGATGTCTCTCAACAGTTTCTGTAAAGCTTATCTCATTAATTGAGTATTTCCAGCTACATGTTTATATGTTGCTCTAAAATATAGGAAACAATATGTTCTAGTTAGACAGTTTAAGATATTCTACTGTAGAGCAAATTATTCTCAATCAAATTCATTAATGAAAATGGATTTAATAAAATTTTACAAGACTCTCATTAGTTAAAACCCTCAGTGCTACAGCACAAGACTAATTGCAACAGTGATTTGTTACCCAGTAATTATTTTCAGGTTTACAAAGCTAGGAGTCAGAAACTCAAAGTTGCGTTGGAAGCTGCTCAAGCGTACAACTTGATGAAACCACCGCATCAGACAGTAGGGGATGCTGTAATACTGGCATTCCATCAAGCATCTGGAAGGTTTCAAACTGATACAGGTTGGATTTCATTATGTGGTTCAATCTGTTTGATTTCTTAAGTTAGTTCTTAGGAGGATTTAGATCTAGAATTTTTAGTAAAATTTTTTATCCAGGAATATTTAGATAAATTCTCTATTTGTTATTGATGTATGAGAGAAAACAAAAACAATTATTTAACTTAATTATAAACACTTCCAAACTTGTCTAGCATTTTCGGCTCTTATGGATAATGCATGTAAGTATAAATTCCTGTTTTGTTGGAGACTAATTATTTAAACTTCAACACAGGAGAGAAGCTGGAGGGTGACCAGAGTGATGCCCTACAAGCATCTGTTGATGATGATGACCCAAACAAGGAGAAGGAAGCTGAGATCATGTTGGAATACATTGAAAAATTCAACGAGCTGTTTGAGGATGGGCTGTTTGAGGAGGCTGCTGTCCACGCAGCCAACAGCCCAAAGGGAATTCTCAGGACACAAGCCACACTTGCCAAGTTCAGAGGTAAATTACCTTAGGTTCTTTATTCTTTAGGCGCTGTCGAAAATTTGTATAGGCCTAATTATATAGGTTTTCTCCAACCTTCCAGCAATGTAAACTGTGCTAGGCCTTAAGAGCAAGTGTTATAAATCCTTTAAACTCTGCCCTGCTTAGTTTTAAAATGTAAGACAACCAGTTAAACTTGTTTGAAAAATATCCAGTTATTTAGCATAAATAAAAAAAAAAAAGTAAAACAAAATGAAATGACACCTCCATGACCTGACAGACCATGGAGTAGATGAAGTAGAGTTCAACTGTTTCAGTTACCTCAGCATTTTAAGAGAAAGTGGATAGTGTAATCAGCACTATGCTCAGCCACCTTTACTCTCCCTAACATGTGTTAGCTGCTCATCAGAGTTGTGTGGACTTAGGGACATCCTACAGACTTGAACCTGGAATTTGAAATCTAGGGTGCAGGGTGTCTACCCTTTAACCATGCCGTCCCACATGAAAAAAATTTTACTTGTAAAAAATAATTTCTGTCCCAGATGTAAGCGTGAAGCTGAAGGGGAGGTCACCACTCCTGGCATTCTGTGATGCCCTGATGTCAACAGTGAAAGCTGCAGGGAGAAAACCCAACGAGGCTCTCTCTGTGGACTGTATCAGGGCTGGTCTTAAGGAGAACAGGATAGATCTGGTGTATCACTGGATAGCCCAGGACAGGTGGGTAGGGGGGCGGGAGGCTTGTAGGGGAGGGGGGTGGCTTGTGTGATACAGGTAGTCAGTGCAAGACAAGACATAGACTTTTATACAGGTAGTTTACAAACTGGTTATTAGTCCTAGACTTGTAGAACAATAATTTTAGCTGATAGTTTTTCATGAAAACAATGTTTGTCTAGGTATTAAATTGGACCAGAATATTTTGTCTTATTATTCAGGCCACTTGACACTGATTCATTTTGACTACTTTCCTGCAACATTTGACATAATTTGATTTTTTATTAGACTTCACCCATTACATTAATTTTTAGAATAATTTTGTGATCATGCAGATAAACTCACAATGTTTATCATTTAGATTTATCATAATATACATCTTTAAGACATTGTCCCATTGCCCATCTTTAAGAAAGAGGCGAAGCGAGGGGGGGCGGGGTGGGGGATACATATGTCGCCGTGCGCTGACCCTAGGGGGCCCCAAAATGGGTTGTAAAAAAAAAATCAAATGCTCATTTTAACTGCAGTTTTGCATTATAAATATAAAAAATATATTGGGGGGGGGGGGGGGGGGGGGGAACGGGGCGCCAAATTGAAAGTTTGTCCCCGGCACGGGGAAGGGTCACTACGCCTCTGCTTTAAAATTAACATCATTGTACCATTGCCCATCTTTTAGATTAACATTATCCCATGGCCCATATTTTAGATTAACATTGTTCTATTTCCCATCTTTTAAATTAACATTGTTCTATTTCCCATCTTTTAGATTAACATTATTCTATTTCCCATCTTTTAGATTAACATTATCCCATGGCCCATATTTTAGATTAACATTGTTCTATTTCCCATCTTTTAGATTAACATTGTTCTATTTCCCATCTTTTAGATTAACATTGTTCTATTTCCCATCTTTTAGATTAACATTATCCCATGGCCCATATTTTAGATTAACATTATCCCATTGCCCATCTTTTAGATTATAAAACAATGTTCTATTTCCCATCTTTTAGATTAACATTGTTCTATTTCCCATCTTTTAGATTAACAATGTTCTATTTCCCATCTTTTAGATTAACATTATCCCATGGCCCATATTTTAGATTAACATTGTTCTATTTCCCATCCTTTAAAATTAACATTGTTCTATTTCCCATCCTTTAAAATTAACATTGTTCTATTTCCCATCTTTTAGATTAACATTATCCCATTGCCCATCTTTTAGATTAACATTGTCCCAAGAACTTGGTGAGCTGATCACGGATCACTGCACATGTCCTTCACCTTGTAAATGTGGCTGCCAGGCCCTGGCCCAGAATGTGTTTGTCCACCTCAAGTCCCATGAGGCTGCGGTGCGGGTGATGCTGAAGCAAGGTAAAGTGGAAGCAGCCTTGCAGTACGCCAAGGTGTATTCCTGCCTGACACAAGAAAACATTGGCGGTTACCTGCAAGTGAATTCCTGCCAGAATTTTCTCCAAGGACTTCTGGAAGCTGATGGTGAACAGAAGAAATCTGGTCTGTCATACTGTATATTGTTTATTGTTTATTGTTTATTGTTTACTGTTAATTGTTAATTGTTTACTGTTTATTGTTTACTCTTTATTGTTTACTGTTTATTTTTTATTTACCAGTTTAACTTTTGAAAAATATATCTTTGAATACATTTTTTACTTAAAAAATAAAGTCTTTCTTTTTTGGAATTATTAAGAAAGTTTTTAATCCTAATAAATATTTGTAATGTGTAGTGACTACTTGTATGAAACATATTGTTACAAACGTAAAATTGACAATCTTTTTTTAAAATACTTGTGTAACATTACCTTTTAATTTTTAAAACCAAAATTTAGTTTTCCATCATTTATAAAGAATTTTTCTTTCACGTTTCACAATTCGTTCAAATTTATAATTTTATGCTCCGTTTCTTGTTTCAGTCCTAAATATAACAGTTGGCAGATTGATACAATGTCTAGTGGAGCTAAACAAGTCTGATCAAGCAGCTATACTTATTCATGCTATGATCACTCAACCAAGAAATAAATTAAAGAGTAGGTACAACCTAGACTGATCATTCAAACTTTAGATATCTCATAAAATTACCTTGATAATGTTTAATCATAAATGCATGATGTTTTAAATTGGTTTTTAAAAATCGTGATACAAAAAGACAAAAGTTCAACTATTTCTTTGATAGAGTCAAAAATTTTGAGCTAAAATCTTCAGTATAAGTGTATTTTGTACATTATTTCAATAATATAAAATCTCATAAAATATATTTATAAATATTTAGCAATATAAAATCTGATTAAAATGGATTTGTAAAATATTTCAGTGATATAAAATATTTAAAATATAGTTTGTAAAATATATCAGTAGTATAAAATCTGAATTCTTTTATCTCCTAAATTCTAGGTAATCTTCTTCCATTACAAACAGCCATAACGCTGGACAAAACAACTAGCCAAAACCAGTGGTCAGCCATCATCAAATCTCTTGATGCAAGTGGCCACAGTGAAGTGGCCCTGCAGCTCCAGGCCACCATCATGGTCATACAGGCCATCCACCAGGCCGTGAAGATTGTCCAAGAAGATTCCAGAAAAGGCGTCTCCTTCATGCTGGATATCCAGACCAAAAGTGACTCTGAGGACGGCCGTTACAGCGATGAGTCAGGTGACTCTGACTATGACCAGCCGAGCAGCCGGCTGTCGTCACACTTGAGAGACTCTGCGTCATGTGACCCATCGTCCAGGGAGGTGAGCCAAGACATAATGGTCACAGATAAAACACCCAGGGAGTCAATACTGAAGAAAAGGCTGATTGAGAATGTTAGTTTCTCACCAAGGAAGAGCCCAAGAGAATCCATTTTGAAAAAGAAAACTCCGGACTTCGCTGTCACTGGGAGTGTATCTCCAGGCAAATCTCCAACTGCCAAAAAGGGAGTTCGACTTGGTGGTCTGCATAGCCCGCCACCAAAAGTTAACATCAGCGAGGGGGAAGAGCTGGTCAGTCCCAGGAAGCCAACAGGAAGTAGTATGATCAGGTTTATGGACAGCGACCCCTACACCAGCAACCCTGAATCTGCAGCTGAGAGTGAGGCTGAATAACAGATACACACAGGGGACACAACTCAGACAGCTAATATCAGTATTCTTACAAAGTCATTTGTTTGTAATATTTTATGATTTTTGAAAATTTAGGACTATGAAGAGTTTTGATTAATGTATTTCTGTAAATTTGAATTTTTTGTGAAGTTATTCTTTTTTGTGATTATTTGAATTGGTAATTATTGTTTGCTATACCAAAGTTGCCTCCCTTATTCATTTCCTCTTAAATAACAAAGTATGTACATACTTCATATTAATGCTAACTGAAATAATAATAGGAAGTGATAGTAATTATATACTTTTTTCTCTAACCTGAGGTGAAGGTTAAAATGTAAATAGATATTTTATTTAGAGAACGTTCATTTATTTAATGTAAGAAAATGTTCCTCTGGTAAATAAATTTGACAGGTTTTATAATCAGACTATTTGGAAACATCGATGACTTTAAATTTAAATATGCCAAAGTAAATAAATCTTGTCAGAGCTATCTGTTTTATTTATTTCATACAAATATTGCCACTTTTTTAAACAGACTTGCACATGAAATATTTAAAAAACAAAACAAATAACACATGACATGTTAAACAATGCAAGAATGTTTATTTTTTTAGCATACAAAGAGAGACAACTATTGCTATTTTTAAATTATATACCATTTATTTCCCTTTGAGTAAAAAAATATCACTTGTAACTCAAAGTAGCAACGGATAAAGCGAAAAAAGCAGTAGCAGTCAGTTGTCTCCCCCCTCCCTCTTTTCGCACAAATTTCCACCCCACCCTCCCCCGGATTTATTTAAAGCTTGGCAAACACAGAGCCGCCATTTTCGCCAGAATTCTTGTTCCGGTCTTTGACAGCTCCACTTATCCTTGTGTTTGGAACATGCCAGCTATGCTGGAGACAAACAGTGCAGTTGTACTTAAACAAGTGCGTAGTACATGGTGGTGATGTGCTGGTGGAGTAGTGGGGAGGGGGAGCAGTGGCAAGGTGGAGCAGTAGGTACATGGAGCAGTGGCAAGGTGGAGAAGTAGGTACATGGAGCAGTGGCAAGGTGGAGCATTGGCAAGGTGGAGCAGTGGCAAGGTGGAGCAGTAGGAACATTGAGCAGTGGCAAGGTGGAGAAGTAGGTACATGGAGCAGTGGCACGGTGGAGCAGTGGCACGGTGGAGCAGTGGCACGGTGGAGGAGTGGCAAGGTGGAGCAGTGACAAGGTGGAGCAATGTCACGGTGGAGCAGTGGCAAGGTGGAGCATTGGCAAAGTGGAGCAGTGACAAGGTGGAGCAGTGGCAAGGTGGAGCAGTGGCAAGGTGGAGCAGTGGCAAGGTGGAGCAGTGGCAAGGTGTAACAGTGGCAAGGTGTAACAGTGGCAAAGTGGAGCAGTGGCAAAGTGGAGCAGTGGCAAGGTGTAACAGTGGCACGTTGGAGCATTAGCACGGTGGAGCATTGGCACGGTGGAGCATTGGCAAAGTGGAGCAGTGGCAAGGTGGAGCAGTGGCAAGGTGGAGCATTAGCAAAGTGGAGCAGTGGCAAGGTGGAGCAGTGGCAAGGTGGAGCATTAGCAAAGTGGAGCAGTGGCAAGGTGGAGCAGTGGCAAAGTGGAGCAGTGGCAAGGTGTAACAGTGGCACGTTGGAGCATTGGCACGGTGGAGCATTGGCACGGTGGAGCATTGGCAAAGTAGAGCAGTGGCAAGGTGGAGCAGTGGCACGGTGGAGCATTGGCACGGTGGAGCAGGGCCAATGTGAAGCAGTAGGTACATGGAGCAGTGGCGAGGGGAGCAGTGGCAAAGTGGAGCAGTGGCAAGGTGGAGCATTGGCAAGGTGGAGGATTTGATATGGAGCAGTTTAGTTGACAGAGAATAAGGCGGCAATTTATTTACTGTATATTCTGTGTGTAGTGGAGATATGTTGTGTAGAAATATGAAGGGGAGGTGTAATGGCTAGAAATATGAAGAGGACATGTAATAGCTAGAAATATGAAGGGGAGGTGTAATGGCTAGAAATATGAAGAGGACATGTAATAGCTAGAAATATGAGTAAAAGTAAACAAAATTTTGATGTTATTTGTTCCATAAAGATACGAAATATTTGGGTCAATGAAAATTCTACTAGTCAAGTCTAGAATCTATTGGATCAATAGCTTGCGAAATTTGGAACATGATAGATGATGGGCTTAACTCACGACTCGGAGTCAAAAATCAATACATTGCCATGTAAAGTTTAAAACATGATGACTCGTGATTTTACTGACTCTTCTTGCAACGTGTCACTCGTAATTTAGCACATTATAGCACGTTATGCGTCATGACCCCGATATCATTAATGTGTCACGTTTCAAGTCAAATGATACACACATTCCAGCAAAGATGGACCATAAAAAATGTGTGTCATAAAGGATATAAAACTTTATGCTTTCGAGGGCCACTCAAAATGGGGCGTTTTAAAAAATAGGGGAGATTCTCCCACGTGACTAGAGTACCATGAAGCAGTAAGCTCAACTCTCATGACATGTCGAATACAAGGATGAAACAACGTATATATATATATATATATATATATATATATATATATATATATATATATATATATATATATATATATATATATATATATATAATCCCACAACACCTCTCCTCTCTCCCCACGCATATGTCACATTACTAGTATTAGCACTTTATATAGTAAACATTCATTAGATTAAAAACAAATGAAGCATGCAGTGTTTATTCCAGACTTTTTTCTCGGGGGGGGGGGGGGGCACTTGAAATTTTCGGGGGGGGGGGGGCGGTCAACATATTTTGGGGGGGGGGGCGGACACTAGTAAAAGTTTATGTTTACTATATAAAATCCATCTCGTTCGGGGGGCGGTAGACTTTTTTCAAGGGGGGGGGGGATTAGCCCCCCCCCCCGAAGAGATGCCTGAAAGAAACTCTGGAGGCATTTTATTATGTCAAGTGTCATTGGATATTGGCCTAGCCTCGGGGTAAAAACGGGTGAAATATTGTTCTCAATCTTCGATCCAAGACAGACATCACCAGTAAGCTAATAATAATAATTATAATAATTATAATAAAAATAAAGCTTGCTAGATTCATGATCTATTTAAAGTTGACTAGAGAGTAAAATATTTTTGATAGGCTTACATCCTAATCACAATCTTCACAGTATGAGAACCGAAAGTGTACAATTATGGGAATCACTTTTAAAGTTATATAATTTTGTTCATAATGGGAATTCCTTTTCAATTACATGAGAAGCATTGTTAATCGTGAAGATACCTAACCTGTATGTGTATGGGTAGGGGAGGTTTTACATTTTGTTGTAGGGGTGGCTGACATTGGAGATGTTATGTGAATATGTGTGCTGGGTAAAACATCATATTTTTGTGTTGTGTAATATGTGCGTTGTTTGATAGGAGAACAACAGAAGGACACGTACGAACTATAGCTGTAAACTTTGGATACACATTTGTTTACTAGGGAAGCTACTTTAGGATAATATGGGAACCAATTTTGCCTATTATGGGGTCTGCTTTTTCTATATTATGGGAACCACTTTTGAATATAATGGGAACTTTTTTTATATATTATGGGAACTACTTGTATATTATGGGAACCGCTTTTTGTATATTATGGGAACCACTTTCGCGTATTATGAAGGATTAAATAAAACGCACATCAAACGTATGTGCTGATTAAACTTTCAGGTACTTTCTTTGAGATCAGAGTTAGGGTTTATCAAAAGTGGTCAGGGTAATGCCAGTTACGGCTGGGAACTGGCAACTCGAGTACGAGGTGTGTTTTTCGCGTATAGACCAGAGTTTACTATGTGAACTCCTCCTTAATTTTGTTTGATAACTTTTGAGAGATGTACTATTTAAATCGAAACTGTAAACGGCTATTTTATTTTAAACATTAAGTCGTAAACTAAGAACATGTTGAGTAATGTAAAAAAAAAATATTAAATTTATGTCTTATTTTATAATTACAAATAGCTATAAAAATACTCAAAACGCTAAATCTAATAAATTTTCATTACTTTTTTTTCGCCAGTTAATATTCATTAAAGCAACACGTGAGTAAAAATGACGTCACTTTTAGGAACTAAGACATTGACACTAATTGAGTCTGCGCCAACACATTTTTATTAATTAACTCAACAAAAAACACAATTATAAATATGTACCTTAATTAACATAAGTAGCCTGCTTAAAGTTATTTTTTTAAATGAGTTACCAGGCATTGGAGGGGTTTAATTTAAAAAAAAATGTAATTACTTTTTAACTTCCTAAAATTTTTATGATATAAATTCCTACAGGTTTTTTGTTTGGTCTAAATTCAAAAAAATTTCGTAGCCTATTCTTTTGATTACATGCCAAAAATATTTTCGGGTTTAACTTTTTAAAAATCTTTTGGTATAAACTCCAAAGCTTTTCAGGACTAGATATTGAGTTACATCTAAATTAGTTTTTCTTTTCTCTAAATTAAATGTTTCATGACGCACATTTTATGATGTTCCTATCTTTGAAATTCTCTAATTAAAAAAAAAAGATTTCTTTTCCAGGCCAAAGTTTTCAGATGTGTTTATTAAGGTAGAGGTCAGAGGTCGGAACAACAGGTAAACAGGCACATGAAGCCGTGTGTTTATTTTATTGAAGCACGTGCCGAGTGCTCTCAGAAGCCAAGGCATATCTCTATTAATGCTCCCCCACCCCCTTTACTCCCCCGACATTAACCGTCTCAGATTTCAAACAACAAGTTTAATTGGCTTCTGTTTCAACTGAAAATAAAAATATTTATGAAAAAAAAAACGAGTGCGTTGAAAACGTGTTTCTTTTGAAATTAGACTTGTTTATCTAACAGTGAACAAAATAAAAAAAATAAAATACACACAACTAATTTTTGTATTTGTTTAAATATATTTTGTTAATTATCCCCATAACTATTTTACGATTTCCCTGATTTGTGTTGATTGGGACATGGAGATCCACGAAAACCTTGAAGTAGATGTAACACTCACCGCCTTTTACAACCAAGCCTAGATAGTTGATTTCAACACGCTCAACGTGTCGCTCGCAAACTGTTCAGACGTGAGCTATTTTTAGAATCATGACATCGAATACTGATGACGTCAAAGCATAACCTGCGGTTATTGCAGAAGAATGTTTTTGTGTGCTGAAATATTACGGAATGGGAATTGTGTTTGTCTTTGTTACGTCAATGCTTTAGCCACCCCCTCAAAAGAAAACAAAGATAATACATAACAAACCTAAACAAAAATACATTAAAAAAAACGAAACGAAACAAAACAAAACAAAAACAAAGAACGATAACTCTGTGAAGTATTTTTTTCTGAGACAGTGCAGTCTTTTCTTTTTTTTTTTTTTTTAGCTATGCACACTATTAAACATAATGTACAAACTGTGTTTTTGTAACATTTATAACCCGTAAATCAATAAGATAACAGTTCAAAACACATTCTATTTTTAGAATCTACTAACAATTAGCATGTTTTCAAATTTTAATCAATAATGAGTAAGTAGGCTTTTATAGTATATTTGAAAGCCCAGACATAACCACTAGCATTCTGAACTCAAGAAACACATTATTAATCTTTTAAAATTTGTCGATCTATACGTTTTTTCGATTTCAGCGTCTTTTCGATATTTTTTTTCTCTGTGCGCCAAATATATCTTTCAGCAGAGGTAAACATCGTATAATGCTACTTGAATGGAATTGGGTCATACTTAAAATTGAACCGTTTCCAAATTCTTTCTGTTCCACTTTTTTTTTTAGCCCCAGGAGTAGTCCCCCCCCCCGTCCTCTCCCCCCCCCCCCCCCCTCTGCTCCCCAGTTTTACTTTTTTACAGCCTTACCGTCTGCACTTTGATCAAGTTATCGACTATTTCTTGCTGCACTGTTTTGATTTTTCTTTTACGGTATTTTTTTTACGGTTAGATCGTCCAGAGGGTTTAGGAGCCTGTACAATACCTGCCTTCTGTACACCTGTAAATACCTGAACATTGCGAAACCATATGGCTATGGCTCACGTCCAACCTTTTTTTTTAATCTCATGTTTGAAGTAAATATCACAGGGGGAGAGAAGCAGTATAAAGGTCATTAGAATCCTGCTGGGTTATATCCCTGTCTGAGTTTCGTTTTAAGAACATTAAAATTCCATAAAACAAATCCCCTGTTTATTAGCAGTTTTAAACAAAATATCTAAAAATTCAAAATAATGCATTCACATTTAGATAATATAAATATTTGAAAATAATATTTAGGAAATTTTCCCCAGATCCCCAGTGCGATAGAGTACAGCGGGTGATTTAAAAAGTTCGCTTATATTTCTTGATTTGAGTCGTTTCCAGGTTCAGTTAAAGACAAAAACAAACGTTATCTCACTCGGAGGTAAAATTTGAACTTTAAAATTGGCTGGGGGCAGAGATCTTAGAGCAGGGTGGAATGGAATTAAATTTACACGGAACTTATAAATTAGAGTACGAATAACCCTCCCCCCCCCCCCTTCCTCGCTCAGCTGATAACATAGAATATACGGGAATATATATATATATATATATATATATATATATATATATATATATATATATATATATATATATATATATATATATCCTTCATATATCTATATATGTCTATATATAGATATATTTAATATTATATACATATATATATATATGTATATAAACTATATATATATATATATATATATATATATATATATATATATATATATATATATATATATATATATATATATATATATATATATATATATATATATATATATATATATCCTAATATATTTAGTGTTGTCTGGCGTCTAGGTCTATGTAAATAATAAATTAATTAAACAAATCAATGAGCATCGAAAGACTATGCAACAATTCTACATTAATGTTGTCATAGTTAGTTGTACAAGGCTAGAAGAATTTCATGTCATAATCTAACACAGTGAAACGGTAGCCCGTGGAAAGGTAGCCACCTTAGTAGCACTGGTGGACACGTCAAGTCAATGTAGCAATATTGGTGAGTTAAAGGGTAAAAGTAGCATTGTATGTGCTACTTATGAGAAGGGTAGTGGTCACTGGATTGTAATGCAAGTTTTGTACTAAAACCAGAGGCGTAGCGAGGGGGGTCATATGTCCCCGGGCGCCGACCTTAGGGGCGCCAAAATGGGTTAGAAAAATAAATTGAAAGCTTGAGGGGGGTGCAAATCGATAATTTGAGGGGGGTGCAAATCGAAAGTTTGTCCCCGGGAAGGGTCGCTACTCCTCTGACTACAAACATGTAGCGATATCTTGAAGAGGTAGCAATGCATATAATAATGGTAACTTAAACTAGGATCAATATGTGCAGCAGTTGTTGAAAGTTGTAGCAATAGTTGTAGAGATGAGCGAATTTTTTTTTAAACAGGCAGCTATTAATTCTGTGAGCTATGCCAAAGGTAGCAATTAAAAAGCAGCCTTACCAGCGGGTAGCCTTTCAATAGCGTGGTTGGCGGCTTGACATGCAATTTACTTTTAAAAGTTTAAAAAAATCAATCCCCCCCCCCTGTCTGCTTGCTCTCGTCTGCTGTTGTTTTTTTTTTCTTCTTTCTGTTTGTGTTGAACTGTTTAAAAATGTAAAACACTGGGTCGAGTTTCAGGAGCTGAATGGGAGCTTAGGTGAGCTGAGCTAAAGCGGTGTTGGGGGGGGGGGGGGGTTAAGGTAAGGCCTGGCGACGGATCGGTTTAACAGCCCGGGGGTCTGATTTTCTCATTCAATCCCTGGTGCTGGGAGGAAAATAATTGTTAAACAAATAGGGCTACTGCTGTTGTGGAACCATTAAAGATGAATTTGTTTAGGGAGCTTAGGCTATTTATAGATACTCAGTTAAGTTAGTGAGGAGTGCTTCGAATAAATGATTTATCAAATAAATGATTTATCAAATAAATGATTTATCAAATAAATGATTTATCAAATAAATGATTTATCAAATAAATGATTTATCAAAAAAATGATTTATCGAATAAATGATTTATCAAATAAATGATTTATCAAATAAATGATTTATCAAATAAATGATTTATAGCTATCTGCTAGGTAGTGCTTCAAATAAATGATTTATAGATACCCGCTAGATTAGTGTGGAGTGCTTCAAATAAATGATTTATAGCTACCTGCTAGGTAGTGCTTCAAATAAATGATTTATAGCTACCTGCTAGGTAGTGCTTCAAATAAATGATTTATAGCTACCTGCTAGATTATTGAGGAGTGCTTCAAATAAATGATGTATAGATACCCGCTAGATTAGTGTGGAGTGCTTCGAACAATTTCGATTAATTTAACGCATAGAACATACGATATTGCAAGTGTTTGTTATAAGAGTTTTTGTAGGTATGGTGGAGTGTTTGCATGTGTGTGTGTGTGTGGAGTTGAGTGCGTGGAGGAGGACGGGGTGCGGGGTGGGGGGGTAAAAACGTGACCAAGGCCACAATTTGTAGGCCATATCTAAAGTAGTGCAACATCTGGACATGGTCTTTGGTCATTAGCACTGGGACGTCATCCATAGATGGGAATATATGGGACGTCAGACATAATATATGGGACGTCAGACATAATATATGGGACGTCAGACATTATATGTGGGACGTCAGACATAATATATGGGACGTCAGACATTATATGTGGGACGTCAGACATAATATATGGGACGTCAGACATAATATATGGGACGTCAGACATTATATGTGGGACGTCAGACATAGTGGAATACGTGGGACGTCAGACATATTGTCAGACATATGTTGGACGTCAGACATAGATAGTGGAGTATGTGGACGTCATTCATACATTGGGAAATATCCATACATTTTCATCCACAAAAAAGAGACTATGTAGGACGTCATCCTGAGTTGCTGTTGCAATAGGGCTATGAACGTCATGGAACTTTGGTGTGTACAAAGTTTGTGTGATTGACGTATGTGATGAGAAGAATTGTATGACGTACATATATTGATCAAGCTGGCGTGTTAAGTAAGAGTGGACATGATTCTACCTACATAGCGGGAATTTCTGAAGGTTTATTTAAACTGCAGATGAGGCTGACAACTCCAAAATCAAACAACTGCTACCTGGTCGTTTGTTCTTGGTTGGACAAAGGCTATGGAAGCAAATCCAAAAAGAAAAGCAGGCGGAAATATAAGTCAATGGCCTAAATGGCGCAGAACCAGTTGACACGTATACTTAACTGTATTGGAGGGGATCCTTTCCAACACTAAAATTAAGAACGAAGAAGAAAATTTAAGCTGCTTCTGCATTAGTCAGAAGACTAGTATTAAAAACTCTTTGATTAACAACATGCTTTTAGGTGCACTAAAAATACGAACATTAGATTACATTTTCTTTAGCTATAAAGGACCCAAGATGTAGTACCATTTATATAGTACTGTCGCAGTACTGATGTACTGATATAATCTTGTACTGATGTACTCTAGTACTGAATAATCTAGTACTGATGTTCTGGAGTACTTATGTACTAAAGTGCTGATGTACTCTAGTACTGATGTTCTCGAGTACTTATGTACTAAAGTGCTGATGTACTCTAGTACTGATGTACTCTAGTACTGATGTACTCTAGTACTTAAGAATGTGCTCAGAATGGCATGGATCTTGCCTGCTAACGAGAAGAAAGAAAATGGATGCCCGAGTCGGCACATTTTTGACGTAGCTGTTCAAAAGTCGTGAAAGTTAGAAATAGTTGGTTGACGACTGTAGAGTACATGACTGCTGCTGCAGCTGAGGTGGGGGGAGGGGGGGGGGGAAGAATAAGGTAGGGGTGTTGGGGGTGGGGGTCAGGGTGTAGGGTTTGTGTTGGAGTGAGTGTTGGTGAGTGTGGGTGTGGGGATGGAGAGTTGTGGTGGGGTGATGGGGTGTGATGTTGTGGTGGGGTGGGGGTGCTTCGGTGTGGGTGTAGGGTGGGGTGGAGTTTTTGGATGGGATGATTGGGGGTGGGTATGGGGGGGTGAGAGTGTTGTGGGTATGGGAGGTGGGAAGGTTGTGGGTATGGGGGGTGAGAGTGTTGTGGGTATGGGAGGTGGGAAGGTTGTGGGTATGGGGGGTGAGAGTGTTGTGGGTATGGGAGGTGGGAAGGTTGTGGGTATGGGGGGTGGGAATGTTGTGGGTATGGGGGTGGGAATGTTGTGGGTATGGGGGGTGGGAGTGTTGTGGGTATGGGGGTGGGAATGTTGTGGGTATGGGGGTGGGAATGTTGTGGGTATGGGGGGTGGGAGTGTTGTGGGTATGGGGGGTGGGAATGTTGTGGGTATGGGGGGTGGGAGTGTTGTGGGTATGGGGGGTTGGAGTGTTGTGGGTATGGGAGTGGCGGTGTTGGTGTAGTGGTGTGTGAGTTGGGGTGGAGGTGTTGTGAATTATGTTGGAGATGTTAGGAAGGTGGTGTGTGTGTGTTGGGGTCGGATGTCGGATTGGTTGGGGGTGTTTGGAGTGGGGAGCTGGGGGTGTTTGGAGTGGAGTGCTGGGGTGTAATGTAGGGTGTTTTAATGGTGGTGGAGTGTTAGAGTGGATATTGGGTGATGTGTTGGGGTGGTGAATGAGTCCGGGGTGTGGTTGAAAGTTTTTGCTGGGGTGACAGGGGGGGGGGGCGTCTAATCCCTTTATCAAATCATTTACTCAACAAGACCCCCACAACATCAACACGTGTGCAGGCACCGGAGTTGATCACGTGACGCCCGTTACGTGGACACACATCTGAGTTGGATGTGTTCAACTCGCCCACTAGACAGATCGATTCTCTCGCACAAGTTCTCTCGCACAAGTTCACTGTATCGTCACTTGTGGGCGGGTGATACGACTACATTAGGTAATCGATTACATATCGCAAGTTGTAACTTAAAAAAAAATATTCAATCAATAACAGAAGAGTGGTTGATCCAGAGTTAGTCAGACATAAGAAAATTGTTTTTTCTCAACCACCCCTCCCTTCCTATCCCATCCCACCCCCACCTCCCCACCTACTTTTAATCCTCCCCCGCAAGTCAGAAAGACTCAACATTCACTACACATCTACATCAGCCAGTTATACCTGTACGCACCTCCGCTAAACGACCCCTTAAGCGTGTTTTGGCTGTAAAGTAGTCCATTGATGAACAACGTACAACAATTAATTACTCAGGCACCTTAGGAAAACCATAATCTTAGATAAAAATACATTTCTCGCTCTGAATTATTTTTTGAAAATAATAATTGTATCGTATCTTTTTACAATATCGATTAAAAAACGGTTTAAAATACACTGACGTCATTAATTAGTCGTTATTTTCGAAATACAATTCAGACTGTGTAGTGTATAAATAATGTGTATTTGTATTTCTGAGTGGCGCTTGAAAATTGCACGTATCTTTGGTGAGGGGGGGGGGGGAGATATTTCAGAACCGGAAATGTATTTTTTCCCCGATCTCAGTTTTGATTTGTCCCAATTTGTAGCAAACGTTAATGGCTGGGGCACACGGCGGAGCGTGCCTTTAGTGGAACTGTGTGCTCACCAAGTCGGGCTGTGGGCCGTACATTGGCCCACAATCTGGAAGCTTCCTCTTTTAGGAGCCAGCAGACAAGGACGGGTAGGGTGGGGGAGGGGGGTGAGTTGCGTCAATAGATTTGGGGGATTGTAGGCGACTAAATCTCGGATCGACTTTCGCTGTTCTTGTCTGAGGGATGGGGAGAGAGATGGGGGAGGGGGGTGGGGGCAGAGAGGGGTGGGGGAGGAAGTACGTCATGGGGGTCACTGACTTTCTACAGTTTCCTAACGTTAGGAAAATTCTGTGCGGTTTAACAGCCACTACTGATCTAAATTTAGCTGATAATAAGATAGTTTTAGATCACTCTGGTAAGCGTGTAAGCAAATCCTACCAGATGTGGCGTAAGATGCAATTCTGCAACAACTGGGTGGAAATATCAAAGGGACGGTGGACGGGGATTACAATGGCGATACGGTCACGATAATAAACTTCAGGTCTGCCTTTTCGTCAAAATAAAACATCCACTGCGCATGTCAAGTTGGTGCAGAAAGTAGTTTGTTGTGGCAGGAGCCGATGTTTGAGTTGTTGATTGGCGGGTTGGATTGTTGGGTCCAGATTTTCTTAAGGGGCATCTCTTCTGTGGGCGGGGAGCACAGCACCCTCCTCCCCCCCCCCACCACCTGGAAAAAAAATATCTTGTTGGGTCAGATGCGACCAGGTGTAAACTGCTGAAAAAATATTTCAGATAATAAGTTGATCAGTGGCGTCGGCAGGATTTTGTAAAGGTGGAGGGGGGGGGGGGGTCATTTACCCAGGTACGTATATATATATATATATATATATATATATATATATATATATATATATATATATATATATATATATATATATATATATATAGTTTTCTAATCTAGTTCCTAAACAGGTTCCTCTACCAGGTTTTTACATCACGTGTCGAAAAACTAAACTTGAGACTACATTTATTTTGGACCCCCCCCCCCCCGAACTCCCTCCCTGCTGCCGACGCCACTGATGCGAATCACAATGTATATTTGTTAGGGTGATAACTTTGTTTCGCTGATCGAGCATCCTGCAACATATACAGCAGACTTATGGCGAGTTAAAGTCAGCGGCTCTGACGTCACAGTGGCAGACAGTGACGTCACAGAGACGGAAGTTCACTTAGCATTTCCTTGTTCTAATGTCTTCTGTCCCCTACTACTTCACGATACTTTCTCTTTCTCACCTCCCCCGCCCCCCTCTTTCTGCCTCTCTCATTCTAGAGTGGTTTATTTAAATTTGTAGACTGTCAAAGAAGTCGTCATATTTTTTGTTTCGCTGTTTTGACGACTCCGTTCAAATATTTTATCATCATACTTTTTGTTTCGTTGATGATTCCGTTCAAATATTTTATCATCAAACTGTTTGTTTCGTTGTTTTAAAGACTCCGTTCAAACATTTTATCATCATACTTTTTGTTTCGTTGATCCTCCAAACAGCGTATATTTAAACAAGCGAATTTACCAATACATCTAAATATAGAACGGGTAGTCCCGGAGCTACTGATCTTGTATTTCACTCTGACGACCCAGCAATAGAAGTGACATTTGTTAAATGACGGCCATTAGCTGATGAGATGTAGTTTTACATATATATCATACACGGTTATGGGAGGTGTATGTTTTTATGCTGCTGGTCTGCTAATTATGTATGTGCACAAGATAGCGTGGGTGTCAGAGGCGTAGCTACTAGTGGAGAATAGGAAAGTAGGGGGGGGGGGCATTATCGATTTGGAAACATTCATAATCGGGGTCGAGTCGGTAAAGCTCATGGTTGCTAAACCGAAAAGTCTCGAGTTCGAACCCTCGGGCAGATGAGGCTCGTTAGCTGGGGACAGCCACTCTTCTAGGAGAGACAACTCCAAAATCAAACAACTGCTGCCTTGTAGTTTGTTCTTGGTTGGACAAAGGCTATGGAAGCAAATCCAAAAAGAAAGCAGGCTGAAATCGGAGTCAATGGCCTCAATGGCGCATAACCAGTTGACACGTATACTTAATCGTGTTGGAGGCGTGGTCGAGTCGGAAAAAGCTCCTGGTTGATAAATTCGAAAAAAAAAAGTCTCGAGTTCAAACCCTCTGGCAGATAAGGCTCGATCCCTTCCAATACTAAAAATTAAGAATGAAGAACGAAGAAGAAGGTACAATGATAAAAATTAATTCAGCTACAAAATATCTTACTAAATAGTTTTACTACATATCTGTACTAAGAATTAAGCCATTATTTTTTAATAAAATAAATAATATTTTTGTGTGTCTGACGAAATTTTTGGTCACTGTGTCGGTTTGAGCTTTATATCCATACTCGCAGACACAATCGGACCGTGCTTACTTATATCAGACTGTTGATAGCAAGACAAGAAAACAGTCAACCCCCCCAACATCCCCTCCCCTTTCCCCCCCCCCCCCCATTGCTAGCATCCAATAGTCGATCAGACAGAAACCACTAATCGTATTGTGTCTTCCCCCATCACCAATGGTCGGCGGTTTGGTCGTTAGGGTAAAAAGGTCAACACGATTAACTGACCAGCGTGTTGTGAAATGGACCGGACATCCGGTGTGTCGCCAGATTTGTTTTTCGCGAGAACATCTAAATATAGCCACAACGACAATCAATACAAATTGTATATTATACTGGATATTAGTAATGAAAGCAGAGTCGAACCATACTTTTTTTTAAAAATTATAAACCACGTGCTTTCTAGGCCATGCTTGATTTTACAAATGGTTGCCGTAATAGCCGCCATTTTGTCTCTTTGTTCATCGAGTGTTTAACCAAAGCAGATCTCTCCCCCCCCCCCCCCCCCCCCCCCCCGTGCTATCACATGCCCAGATTCTTGCATGTGGCAGACGTCAAAGATCTGCTGCCTCGTACAGGAGAAACGTCTGCTGATAAACAGGGGAATTAGCGGCCCTGGCTAACCACTCTAAATGGCATGCAAATGTCAAAGGTCGCATCAGGCGCTCTTCTCCCGCACCAGCTGAAGACACGAGACAGACACACGGCCCCACGCGCGCCCGCCCAGGTATGTTGAATGTAGGTCTCATGCGGAGGCTTTTCAAACTTTTTTGGGACCGTCCGAGTTTTAAACAATAGAAAGTTATGGGGGATTCCCGCAGTTCCGAAACAGGATGGGGTAGTACGCGTGGGAACTGGGTAGGGGAACATTAGTTGGGAACATGGTGTCAAAACCTGGTATAGAAACCCGTTTGGGAGCCAGATAAGGGGAACAGTATATACGAAAAGTTACGGGAACAAGCTGTATAATATTGTATTGAGATAAAATAAGGGAACTAGATACAGGAACCAGTCATGTTAACCCTGAAAGGATTATGTAATAGGAACCAGAAAAGGGAACCAAACAAGGAGCAGCAGAGTGAAGCCAGAGTTGGAACCTGACTTAGGAATAATTTTATAGAACTTTTTGTGAACCACATGTGGGACATAGAGAGGGAACTGTTAAGGGAACTGTTAGAGGGAACAGTAAAAGGGAATGGAAACAAACAAAAAATGGAACTACAGCTCTTATGTTGAATGCGGACTAACAATAAGTCTATTATAACTTAGCTAACATTTAACAACTAAGTATAGATTCAATAAGATCCTTCGAATAGCTAGTTGACGTAATCAAAATAAAGCGGGAGTGATCTCCCCTAAAACTTTCTCGAATGTTCTTATATAACACTACGGGGAATGCAACGTCGAGATTTCTGAAAATATGGATTTTGATTAGTTGCACGATTACAATACTTCCTCTATACTTCGTATACGAGAAAGTAAAAGTTTATTTAATTAGAAAACGCTTACGTCGTCGTTTTGTTTTTCGAGATGATCTCTCTGTACATCTTACGTTCTAATATGAAGCTAGAAGAAATGGTTGACATTTTAGGCTCGCATTGTTGTGTTGAAGTAATTTTACCCAACTAAAGGTTAATTAGGCATTGTATGATGTTATTGAGCTGTTAGTTTAGCCCGCATTAGGCCGTGTACCCATTAGAGCTGAGTTAACTCAAAGGTTTACCTGTAACAAGATCAACGTACTTTGCTGTTTAGAACAAAATCACTCAAGACGGTAACTTTAATCTTAATATTTGTAATGTTATTTCTTCAGAATTCGTCCTTTAGATTTTGGACTTATGTACCGTGTTTCATCAAACTTGGTTCCTGTCTTATCAGACTTTGTCCCTGTCTTATCAAACTTTGTCCCTGTCTCATCAAACTTTGTCCCTGTCTCATCAAACTTTGTCCCTGTCTCATCAGACCTGTCTCATCAAACTTTGTCCCTGCCTCATCAAACTTTGTCTTTGTCTCATCAAACTTTGTCCCTGTGTCATCAAACTTTGTCCCTGTCTTATCAAACTTTGTCCCTGTCTCATCAAACTTTGTCCCTGTCTCATCAGACCTGTCTCATCAAACTTTGTCCCTGTCTCATCAGACCTGTCTCATCAAACTTTGTCCCTGCCTCATCAAACTTTGTCTTTGTCTCATCAAACTTTGTCCCTGTGTCATCAAACTTTGTCCCTGTCTTATCAAACTTTGTCCCTGTCCCATCAAACTGTGTACCTGTCTTATCAAACTTTGTCCCTGTCCCATCAAACTTTGTACCTGTCTTATCAAACTTTGTCCCTGTCTCATCAAACTTTGTCCCTGTCTTATCAATTTTTGTCCCTGTCTCACCAAACTTTGTCCCTGTCTCATCAAACTTTGTCCCTGTTCTATAAAAAATGTCAGACAACACGGTTTTCCCCTCCCACCACCGCCCCCTCCCCCGCACCTTAGCGCCTGCTCCCCTAGCTCCCCCCCCTCCAGGTATTCCACCCCTACCCCCACTGTTCTACTTCCCCACCTTACAATACTTATCTGGTTACCATACCCCACTTAGATATTTGTTTAAATATCACCACACACACACACAAACATATAAAGGGTACCAGGTTCCTAAAGCGCATGCTCACGTGCATCCAGTGTGACGTAACAGCCTCGTTACACACTCTACACAGTCCGGGTCCCGTTTCCTTTCCAGGCGATGTTTCCTGGACCCGGGACCCGCGTGGTCGAGTTGGTAGTCTGTCTGGCTTGGGTTTCTGACGATCAGTTGAACGTTCGGATCCACAGCTACGAAAACAGCAGTCAAAAAACATTCGATTTGTCGGGTAGCAAGTGGAACATTGAGATTGGTAAACATCTTTGCCTTGAGCTGTTTAAGTCCCACTCATTTCAGCCAAGTCATGTCAGATAAGTTTCGTTAATCTCAGTCGTCTCACTAATCTCAATCAAGTCTCACTAATCTCAGTCAAGTCTCACTAATTTAAGTCAAGTCTCGTTAATCTCAGTCAAGCCTCGTTAATCTCAGTCAAGTCTCACTAATCTCAATCAAGTCTCACTAATCTCAGTCAAGTCTCACTAATCTCAGTCAAGTCTCACTAATCTTAATCAAGTCTCACTAATCACGGCGAAGTTTCCCCATCTCCAGCCACATTTCACTAACCCGTGCCTCACCTACCAGACCCCTCACACCCCCACACCCCCACACCCACACATGGTCTCTGCTCGACTGACTCCCCACGTGCGACATGTGTTTCAGACAAAATTTCCCAGCGGGGGAAAATGTCCCCAGCGGCTAGTGACGTGATGAAGAAATCAGAGTTATTTTACACGAAACAAAATTACTCTGAGCAGTCAAATGTCAAGTCGTTCTAAATATAGCACGTCAGTTTACCGCTGACGATTCGACGAAACAATTTTTAAAATGACTTTTTTTTTTATGTAACGTTGGACTTTATTTTATTTACCCGTGGAGGTCTAGGGGAGAGGGGACGCTGCCAAGTCGACTAGCTAATGTTGTGCAACACCCTTACATGAATGGTTTAATGGAATACGTAACACAGCCATTTTGGAAAGAACAGGAAAATTTGGGAAAGAACAGGAAAAATCCCGAAGAAAGTAACACAACAATTTGAGAAAGAACAGGAAAAACCCCGAAAAAAAAATCGGAAAAGATGGTGGAAATGGATATACCGTACATTGAGGAAAGTGGCATTTAATATTGCCAGACGAGGAATTTCGTAGAATCGACAAGGATCGTGAAAAAAAGTGAGAGATCCAAAGACACCCGACGTAGAGAAAGTGAAACTGAGGTGAACATTATTGGAAAGTGTTGGAGATAAATGGGAGACGGCAGAGGACAGAGAAGAATGGAAGGATGTTGCGTGAGGCATCAAAACCACTACGAGTCGTAAATAAGAAGATGATGCATAGAATAAAATCCTCATTGGACTCCCCCCCCCCCCCCCACCCTTCCAACTTAGATCAGTCCATAAATAGATCGGTCCACTTATACTTCATGAACCTACGACTGTAAATACACACAAATTGTATTCGTCAAAGGCTGATACCATGTTGAAACTAGTTTGAGATCAAAAGATTATCTTTATAAATCTTTAAGTCAGGGATTCTCATCTTTACGTTACTCTACCATAGGAAGTGTTTAAGTAAAACTACATGGGTTTAATCATATACCTACAAAAGTGTTAAAGGAAAACAAAAAATTGTTCATAAATTAGGATTTAGTTTGTTTAAAATTTTAGAATCCCTCGACTTAGCAGCACTAATTCCCCGACACGATCATAGTTTATAGGTCTATGCCATGGTTTTTCGGTGCACCTAAGTGCTGTTTTATAAGTTGGTGCTGGATTGTGTGGCCCAAACACTTAATCGTGACCACGGTGGTAAGGACGTGATACACTTTCTACACGTTGAGGAAGTGGCGCAGTGAGGGTTTCTGTGTTCCAGCTAATTCCGTGCTTATCTAGCCGGAAATTTCACGATTTTCTCGAGTGTTCAACATGGAGATATTGCAAGTAATTGTCAGAAGCAGATACGGGCTGTAGCTTGTGGTGTTGTTCAAGTATACTTCATAGATACGGCATGGTTTATGCTTGAAGTAGAGTTTAGATACTTTTCCGGGGTCTGAGGTTGATCAGAAATTTTTTTTATCAGTTGAAGTTTTCTGATCTCCCCCTTGACCTAGAATAAAGTCTAGGGTTGCACTAGTGGTTGAGATAAAATGTTCACTTAAAAAAATTGGGTTGGCTTTCTTCCTTGGACGGCCGCAATAACCGGACTACGTCAGGGAACATTGACTTGGTTGTAATGTAAACCATTACACGGCTAGTTTGACCGTGACCTTTGGAAGATGGAAATGTTGGATCGTTGTGTCCGCGTGAATGTTACGAAACTATTTTAAATACAATTTGTTTTTAAAATTTTAACTCACAAACGAAGGGGAAAAAGAGTGGAAAATATTTACGTGAAATAAAAATGTGGGGACAGCGTGGTTTGGAGGGATAGTGTGGGATTGTTAACTCCAAAAGTCCCGAGTTTGGTCTCCGGCAGATGAGGTTCCTTTTGAGGGGACAGCAGCCCATATAGGAAAGAAAATAACAAAATCAAACAACCGCTGCCTTGCAGATTGTTCTTGGTCAAATGCTATGTCAGCAAATCTAGGAAGAAAAGCAGGAGTAATTCGGAGTCAACGGGACATAACATGTTGACATTCAAGACTTAAATGAATTGGAGAAATCACCCTAGATATTAAAATTAATGATAAAGAAGAAAAAAATAAAAATAAAACGAGGCCGAGTATATGCAGGCATTGTTCTTGAAAATTAAAACTAGCCTGACTGTAGCTGGCTGTCCGTCCATCGACTGCCGACTGTAGATAAAATCCAGCCAACACTCCCCAAGTTCCGATGCTTTACACAGACAAAGTGTTGGATGCCGTGCCGCCTCCGGTTAATGTTGTCAATCTAAGTACACCGGCTAAGTAGGGGGGGGGGGGGGTCTGTCACACTGAGAAAACAAAGAGTGAGTCAGGCATGCAGCTAAGGACCTAGAGGTGGGCATAACCTTAACCCTAAACTTAACCCTAACCATAACCCTACTTTTAGTCCTAATCCTAATCCTAACCCTAACCTTACGACTAACACTTACCCTAATTATAACTTCAACCGTAGCCGTATATACAATGATTGATACTTATAACTGGAATTACCATGATTTGATCGGCTTTTGATAGTGATAACTATTTACAGAAATCTGGTTGTTGTAGCTGTCAAACTTTGCTGTTGTTTGCCCTGTAGTTGGCTTAACAAATAGCTGAGCATGCAGCTATATATTGCTGTAAGTGTTTCTAGCTGAACACGCAGCTATATGTGGCTGTATTTCTAGATTTGGCATTGTAAACGGTATGGCATTACTGGTGCCGCTTATAGAGGCTAAAGACGGAGCTAAAGATCACGCTCGCTTAAAAAATCTGGCAAATGTCAATGACAATGTCATCCTAACTTTGAAGACTTCCAAAGCGTTTCTCAATACTTTGCCTCAATGAGCCTTCTTCATCCGTGTACACGCTGTATTTTATCAGTACACACATGATGAATGGCGTAGGCCTGGATTTAAAAAAAAAATATGTAAAATAAAAACTAGGAATATTCTTGTAAGGAATAAAGTATTTTTATGGATGAAGCCTGGATGCTAAGGTAGTTGGTTTGGGAATCGTTGGCAGAACGTCGCTGGAACTATACCGGGAATAATGACAGTATATTTGATGTCAGGATCGTGTCTCGATCTGTCAATGCTCGCATTAAAGTACACACAGATGGTTATGTCGATAGCACATCTACCTCCAGGACAGACTAGTGCTACTGCATACATACATACACATATCGATAGTATATATATATATATATATATATATATATATATATATATATATATATATATATATATATATATATATATATATATATATACTAAGTGCATTTATGGTTGACTGCCCGTTAGAAGTTAATAACCTGCAACACTCAGTGTAGATTTTATTTTCTGCACTGTTTGTATAACTGTATCTCAGCTTTAGGTTATGTTTTGAGTTAGAGTTAGGTTAGCTCACGATTTGATTCAGACTTTAGTGGGATTTTCGTTTCAATATCTGTGAGATACTCAGGGATTTGTGCTAAGGTCGGTGTTTGAAACAGCTCATTCTTTACACGAGCTTTTCGATAAATCGAATCGTCAGTCATGCGGAACAAACAAGTCCTAGTTTTTTACATCTTGGCGTGACAGCTTAGATCACGCGTGACAGCTTAGATCACGCTTGACAGCTTAGATCACGCGTGACACAAAAATGCTGACTGAGACGGATGTATGAAATTGCGTTACATTTTTCTTTACAGGTCTGAAAGGAATGTTTAGAGTACATCCATTACATCGCAACTTGTTACAGATGGAAAAAACTAATAACTAAACCTGGTCTGAGCATTCAGAGAAATTCTTTAAAGTGGAAAGTTTTTTCCGTGATGAAAAATTTCAGACAATACTAAAATAAAAATATTCCTCGTGTTAACTGGTGCGAGACATGGGTGTAACTTCTGTAACAATCACGTGAGATGGGTGTAACAACTATAACAATCACGCGGCTGGTTTGAAGGGGCGCTCCCCAATCAATCCTCCAGCTATTTGGCACAACAGAAATTTGGGTTCATGTATACTAGATTGCTGTTGTAAGATGTTCACCCCCCCATCCCCCACATATTTTTAACATGCGAGTCCCTTCCCCCCCCCCCCCCCCCCCAATACATTTATAAAGACACTGTCGCTACTTCCACGTGCAATTAAATTCCAATATTTTAAAAAGTAATTTCAATTTCTATGAGGGCCAAAGAAGGCGCGTTCTCAAGTTCTTATGGTCGGCTGAATCTTTTCATCAAACAATAGAATGTTAACTAATTAGTCGGCATTTCTCTCCATAGATTCGTACATTATTCAGGTGTCATAGTGGGCCTCATACTTAGCTAGTGGTGTGTGATAGAGTTCAGACACAGTTAGGGTGTACATGTACCTATGGGGGAGTACGTAGTTAGGTACTTCAATATGTCCTCTAACAAGTAACCATACAGGACTGCTAACAAGTATCAAGCCCTACAACAAGTATACGACAAGTACACAGAACAAGTCCCTAAACAAGTGCCCTAACAAATCCACACACAAGTGACCGACCAAGTACCTAGCCTGTACCCCAACAAGTTCGCAAACAATTCCCCTGAAAATCCCTGAACAAGTCCCCAAATTAGTGCCCTAACAAATCCACACAAAATTACCCTAAAAAGTAACTTACTAGATCCAAACATGTCCCCAATTAATTTAACAAACAAGTCCCTAAACAAGTGCCCTAACAAATCCACACATAAGTGACCCATCAAGTCTATCAAGTACCCCAAAAGTACCTAACCTGGACCCCAACAAGTCCCCAAACAATTCCCCTGAACAAGTCCCTGAACAAATCCCTTAACGCTAAAGTATTTAAAAAAACCATTGAATTAGCATCAGATTAAACCAGGAAGAAAAAAGATCCGCCCTAGCTCATGAGAAAAGCAAGAACTTTTGAAATATGCTGGTGCAGTTAGCTACATAGACGAACATGAGAAAATCAAGAAATATTGAACATGTAGGAGCAGTTAGCTACACACAGACAAGGTTTAAAATAACAGCGTTGCCGTATGTCATGGCTATGAATTATTTAGGTAGATAGGAATTATATGCGAAATGTCGTGTGTTGATTAGTATTAGACATGTACACACATGTGTACTGTAGATTAGCATTAATAAAAGGTACACATTGATTTAGCATTGAAAAGTAGACATTGAATTAGAATTTACAAATGTAGATATTTTATTGCCATTAACAAATGTACACATTGAATTATTATTAACAAAATGAACGCATGTAATGGCATTAACAAAATACGTCCACATTTTATTTGCATTAACAAAGGTACACATTGGATTAGCTTTAGCAGATGTACACATTGTATTTGCAATAATAAATGCACATATTGTATTAGCCTTCTGTATCAGCAGATGTGCAAGTATTTCAATATAAAACACTCCATGGTATAATAGACCCCCTTTTGATCCAGGACTATGGTCCTCCCCCCTCCCCCTCCCCCCACACGTCGCTACTGTATGATGTCACGCTGTGACGTCAGTGACACGTGCTGCTGACAACGATGACTGCCATTAAAACTTTAGTGGCTACTGAACTAACAGATGTCTGGTGAACTTTTTGATGTCCAACACACGCTAGAATCTACACATACACACATACACACACACACATATACAGGAATTAGGTAATTTATGAAAAACGATCGGACCATCAGTGCAAATTTCCGATGGGTTTTCCCCGAAGTCGTCGAAAACGTGTTGACCTGTTAACCCTTTAACACCCACTCAAACATGTCTAAAGGGTTAGGAAATTCAAGTCAAGATGACTAGGATGGGTTTTTATTTTTGGTCTATGAAGTGTTAACAATAATTCAACGCTTTGTTTAGAACTGAGGTAAGAACATTTGAACATTCAGCCTTCAAACTCCAGCCTCCCTAAGACAAGATCCAGGTTTGTACAATATAAACAATATCACATGCTATTGATCCAGGTTTGTACAATGTAAACAATATCACATGCTATTGATCCAAGTTTGAAAGATCGCGCAGCTAACAATAGACGTCATCGTGTGGTCGAAATATTCCTGGGTCAGCTCTTCCAGGACTTCCACCTCTTGTTTGTAGGACGTCACATTTCCTGGGTATATTCTACATGACGTCACAATGTCAATTTCCTGGGTCTATACATGACGTCACAGTCCATTTCCTGAGTCAACCATACATGACGTCACAATGTCCGTTTCCTGGGTCAACTATACATGACGTCACAGTCCATTTCCTGGGCCCACTTTAAATGACGTCACAAAGTCCATGTCCTGTGTTTACTCTACATGACGTCACAGTCCATTTCCTGGGTCCACTTTAAATAACGTCACAGTCCATTTCCTGGGTTTACTTTACATGACGTCACAAAGTCCATGTCCTGGGGCAACTCTGTAAGACGTCAATGTGTCCACACAATTGATATACCTTAAGGAAGACAAAGACAAAAACAGACGAACTCTGCTGTACCGAGGTCTAAAAGATTTTAAATTACGGAATTTTGGTATCGACTGGAAACCAGTTGTCTGCCGGTCTGTAAAGGGTTAACAAATTCATCCCAAATTGGCCCTGATGTTTTGGTAGTCTTCAGAGGGTTAACAAATTAATGTCAAGTTGGCGAGGTACTGGTAAAGGGTTTATTATCCTACGTCAAGTTATCAGCGAGGGTGTGGTACTATAAGGGTTAATGCGTCATGTTAACAGTTATGTTGTGGTACTCTTAGGGTTAATACGCCAAGTTGTTCGTTGTTTCAAACAGTGAAGAGCTACGTGACTAGCAACGGAAACGTTTTGCTCTGGTGAAGCAGGAACATGGGAGGTCAAGGCTGAGTGAGCCGGCGAGGTCAAGGCTGAATGAACTTTTGCTAAAATTAGAATTCAGAAGTGTGCGCAGCAGGTAGAAAGTTCTAGTGTTGAGTCGGCTGTTTATGCAGTCAGCTGTTTGTGGAGTCAGCTGTTTGTGGAGTGTGAAGTCAGCTGTTTGTGGAGTGTGAAGTCAGCTGTTTGTGGAGTGTGATGTCAGCTTTTTGTGGAGTGTGGAGTCAGCTGTTTGTGGAGTGTGGAGTCAGCTGTTTGAGGAATGTGAAGTCAGCTGTTTGTGGAGTGTGGAGTCAGCTGTTTGTGGAGTGTGGAGTCAGCTGTTTGTGGAGTGTGGAGTCAGCTGTTTGTGGAGTGTGGAGTCAGCTGTTTGTGGAATGTGAAGTCAGCTGTTTGTGGAGTCAGCTGTTTGTGGAGTGTGAAGTCAGCTGTTTGTGGAGTGTGGAGTCAGCTGTTTGTGGAATGTGAAGTCAGCTGTTTGTGGAGTCAGCTGTTTGTGGAGTGTGAAGTCAGCTGTTTGTGGAGTGTGAAGTCAGCTGTTTGTGGAGTGTGGAGTCAGCTGTTTGTGGAGTCAGCTGTTTGTGGAGTGTGAAGTCAGCTGTTTGTGGAGTGTGAAGTCAGCTGTTTGTGGAGTGTGATGTCAGCTTTTTGTGGAGTGTGGAGTCAGCTGTTTGTGGAGTGTGGAGTCAGCTGTTTGAGGAATGTGAAGTCAGCTGTTTGTGGAGTGTGGAGTCAGCTGTTTGTGGAGTGTGGAGTCAGCTGTTTGAGGAATGTGAAGTCAGCTGTTTGTGGAGTGTGGAGTCAGCTGTTTGTGGAGTGTGGAGTCAGCTGTTTGAGGAATGTGAAGTCAGCTGTTTGTGGAGTGTGAAGTCAGCTGTTTGTGGAGTGTGGAGTCAGCTGTTTGAGGAATGTGGAGTCAGCTGTTTGTGGAGTGTGAAGTCAGCTGTTTGTGGAGTGTGGAGTCAGCTGTTTGTGGAATGTGAAGTCAGCTGTTTGTGGAGTCAGCTGTTTGTGGAGTGTGAAGTCAGCTGTTTGTGGAGTGTGAAGTCAGCTGTTTGTGGAGTGTGAAGTCAGCTGTTTGTGGAGTCAGCTGTTTGTGGAGTGTGAAGTCAGCTGTTTGTGGAGTCAGCTGTTTGTGGAGTGTGAAGTCAGCTGTTAGTGGAGTGTGAAGTCAGCTGTTTGTGGAGTGTGGAGTCAGCTGTCTGTGGAGTGTGAAGTCAGCTGTTTGTGGAGTGTGGAGTCAGCTGTTTGTGGAGTGTGGATTCAGCTGTTTTTGGAGTGTGGAGTCAGCTGTT
The DNA here is from genome assembly GCF_028476545.2 of Physella acuta. NCBI lineage: Eukaryota > Metazoa > Mollusca > Gastropoda > Physidae > Physella > Physella acuta. Next base: position 136,050 of record NW_026731896.1, on the reverse strand, counting down.
TGTGGAGTCAGCTGTTTGTGGAGTGTGGAGTCAGCTGTTTGTGGAGTGTGGAGTCAGCTGTTTGTGGAGTGTGGAGTCAGCTGTTTGTGGAATGTGAAGTCAGCTGTTTGTGGAGTGTGGAGTCAGCTGTTTGTGGAGTCAGCTGTTTGTGGAGTGTGGAGTCAGCTGTTTGTGGAGTGTGGAGTCAGCTGTTTGTGGAATGTGAAGTCAGCTGTTTGTGGAGTCAGCTGTTTGTGGAGTGTGGAGTCAGCTGTTTGTGGAGTGTGGAGTCAGCTGTTTGTGGAGTGTGGAGTCAGCTGTTTGTGGAGTGTGAAGTCAGCTGTTTGTGGAGTCAGCTGTTTGTGGAGTGTGAAGTCAGCTGTTTGTGGAGTGTGAAGTCAGCTGTTTGTGAAGTCAGCTGTTTGTGGAGTCAGCTGTTTGTGGAGTGTGTAGTCAGCTGTTTGTGGAGTCAGCTGTTTGTGGAGTGTGAAGTCAGCTGTTTGTGGAGTGTGAAGTCAGCTGTTTGTGGAGTGTGGAGTCAGCTGTTTGTGGAGTCAGCTGTTTGTGGAGTGTGAAGGCAGCTGTTTGTGGAGTGTGAAGTCAGCTGTTTGTGGAGTGTGAAGTCAGCTGTTTGTGGAGTGTGGAGTCAGCTGTTTGTGGAGTGTGGAGTCAGCTGTTTGTGGAGTCAGCTGTTTGTGGAGTGTGAAGTCAGCTGTTAGTGGAGTGTGAAGTCAGCTGTTTGTGGAGTGTGGAGTCAGCTGTTTGTGGAGTGTGGAGTCAGCTGTTTGTGGAGTGTGGAGTCAGATGTTTGAAGAGTGTGGAGTCAGATGTTTGTGGAGTGTGGAGTCAGATGTTTGTGGAGTTTGGAGTCAGCTATTTTGTTGAGACCAGCGATTATTTTGTTTATGACATTTCATGAACAAATTATGTGAACTTTAAAAAAAAAATTAGCGTATTTTACACGTAGATTGTAGTTAGGAACAAGATAAGCGTTTGATAATAAGTCTAACTACACATTAAGATATCGTCTTACATTTGAAGACATCAGTGAATAGCTGGTAGGACGCCACTATGGAAGTGTTATGGGTTACTTCTTGCTGGGGAATGGGTATGTGCCGTAAGGGGGTGGGGGTTATTTGAATACATTATGAAATATTTCTATAGCTGTGTGCTACGTGGTGTAGACAGCGGTGGCTGTAATATAATACTGGCTGCCTGATACAGTACTGATAGGATGTTATGCAAAGGTTATTAGAAATAGTACCATGGATGATATAGACTATTACAGGCTAAGGTAACACCTGTCTATAAAATGTAGAACGGGTCTGGAGTTTAGACTTCAGGAGATCCCCGAGTCCACTCAGCTCTGATGGGTACCTGGCTCAAGTTGGGGAAAGTAATGGCGGCTGGGCATAGTGCTGACCACACTATCTCTTCATATGCCGAGGTCAAGAAACATTTGAACTCTACTTCCTCTACCCTATGTAAGGGGAGCTTCACCTTTTCTACCAGTCAGACGTATGATACAAGCAGTATAGAATGTACAACTCAACAAATGAAAGGTACGGAACAAATATTTGAATGTACAACACTACCAATAAAATGTACGGAACAAATATTTGAATGTAGAAGATAATTAACTCTGGCTAATTAAGACGGGAGACTGGATGCCAATACCAGCCAAAACCGCGACCAGCCTTCCCAGAAGTCTTAGGATTTATATAAGAAATAACCTTGACCTATCCCTGGTAGAAAGTAATAAATCTTGAGAGGTGGATCAGTTTTTAGACTGGAGCTAGACTAGACCAGTTGTGTAGGGCGGGTGGGGCAGGATCTGGGGCCTGAATAAGGACATTGTGGTTAGTACAAGGTCAATGCTCAGGCCTAGATCATACCAAGCTGGTCGTAATTTGCGAATTTTATTCTACTGTCGTGTGTGTAGGGAGGTCTGTGGTGTGTGTGTGTGTGTGCGTGTGTGTGTGTTGTTTGGGTGGACGTCACACTGGCATGTGAGGGCAATACAAAGTCTCAAACAGATTTCAGTAGGTCCTGATACCAAATATTTATCGATTACCTCTCATGAATTGTGATTGATTTTAAAATTGCGGCTTGTTTGCAAGCCTGTATGCGTGTGTGTGTGCGTGTGTTTTTATGTGTTTGTGTGTTTGTGGGCTTATGAGAGGTTTTGATTCTCTATACATGTATGTAAGTGTGTATGTGTGTACACTGTGTACCATAGTGTGTGTGTATATGGTGTGTGTGAGAATGTGTGGTATGTATGTGGATGTGTATGTGTGTGTGTATAATCAGCAAGTACTGTTGTACAGGGGGTGTTGGTAGAGGCGTCACAAATTGGCCGGGGGTCCGTGGACATTGTCCACCTTGGTTACATGGTTGCCTTGGTTACATGGTTGCCTTGGTTACATGGTTGGCTTGGTTACATGGTTGCCTTGGTTACATGGTTGCCTTGGTTACATGGTTGCCTTGGTTACATGGTTGCCTTGGTTACATGGTTGCCTTGGTTACATGGTTGGCTTGGTTACATGGTTGCCTTGGTTACATGGTTGCCTTGGTTACATGGTTGGCTTGGTTACATGGTTGCCTTGGTTACATGGTTGCCTTGGTTACATGGTTGCCTTGGTTACATGGTTGTGACGTCACTGGGTGTTGGTGTATCAGCTGCAACTTGGTCCATACAAACACAGCTGCATCCGCGTCAGGACTGTCACGTGGGAGTCATGGCGTCAGTGATTCGTCAGTTCTGGAGTCACTAGTTAGTTCTGAAGCCACTTGCTATCTTTGGAGTCTGTGAATCGTCAGTCCTTGGAGTCACTTGTTAGTCCTGGGGTTTTAGTCCTGGAGTCACTTGTTAACCCTGGAGTCAGTGAGTCATTCGTCCTGGAGTCAGTGAGTCATTAGTCCTGTAGTCAGTCAGTCGTCAGTCCTGGTCAGTTCCAGTCAAAGTTTGTTGTACCTACTCAATGCTAGTATTCATCAACCCTGACACAAAAAACACGTTTAAAAAAAAAAACTATTGAAAAATGGAAAAAAAGTTTTTTCAACGGGAATTCCCACAAATTGCTTTAAAATTACTTTCTATACAGCCATCAACAAAACAAAATGTATGTGTGTGTGGAAGGAGGTGTGGGGGGATGGAGGGGGCGGAGTGGTGGAATAACTGGCTCTAGAATTAGAATAAATACAATTAACCCCAGAGAATATCTAGGGAACCATGTGAAGAATTCTGGTCTTGTACAAACACACTGATGTTATTGTGAAGGGTGGAGAATTGTGTGTGTATGTGTATGTTGTGTGTGTGGGGGGGGGAGCATTGTGTGATGGGGACAGTATGTGTCATACATACATAGGTACAACTGTACTGAAACAACGCTGTGCTTTGTTAAAATTACTGTAAACATTTTTTTTTATAATAAACCGGTGTAGCCTATAATTAAACTATTTTTGAGATTCCATGAGAAATTCTAAAAATAGTTTTGAGTATTTTCAATACAATCTAACATCTAATTTACGTCTATTGTCTGCTAAATAGTGCCCCGATAATTTTAGTATCTTCAATATAACATCTAATTTATACGTACATTTTCAGTTAAAGTGATTTTAACATTCGGTTTAGATTTGAGTGGTGTGTCAGTATTTTTATATTCTAAATATGATTTAGACATTTTTGGAAATGGGTCGCCCATTAACTACATCAAATCCTGGGGGTGGGGGGGGGGATGGAATTTTGTGACGATGTGTGACAAGATCTCGCGGGCTAAAAGTGCTACGACATACTTTATCATTCTAAAAAGTAAAGTTTGAAACTAAATTTGAGCTATTTCTCGTTTTTTTTTTGTGTTTAAAACGAAAACTTGTTATGTAAATTGTTTTTAATTAACATAATGATGACGGAGCGCAGTACGTATTTTAGAAATACGTAGATGTTTAAAAAACAAAAAACTGTAATTTTAAATTGGGTTGAAGGCTGAGGTGTGACGTCATTTTAAGGTGAACTACCTGAACTGCCTTTTTGAGACGAAGTGTGGCGATCGGAAAGTGAAGGGGGTAGGAGTAAAAATAGTTACAAATCTTATTCTTAAAGTCGCTTATGATATGGATGGCCCCAGTGCAGGTATGAATCCAGTGCTTTATTTACATCTTGGGATAGTTGTTTTTTGGACACCAGCGCCGTTGTCTTCATGTTACTTTTTACATGCAGGATACGAGTTTGATGTCTGTTTCAAAATGCTAGTACTTCGAGATTAAATTCAACAAGTGGATTCATCCTCCCCACTCCCAGTCCACTTGCGTCAACAAAATTCGATTTTTCCCCGACCCCCCCCCCCTTCCCTCCTCCATATGGAGGTCAAAGAATAACCCCAGAAGACGTCAAATAAAGGTGACGTTGTAGTGTCATGGCCCCACCGATCAAAGTGTACATAAGACAACAAACTTAGAACCCCTGGTGTAGAGGTTAAGGACAAGACTTAGAACCCCTGGTGTAGAGGTTAAGGACAAGACTTAGAACCCCTGGTGTAGAGGTTAATGACAACAAACTTAGAACCCCTGGTGTAGAGGTTAAGGACAAGACTTAGAACCCCTGGTGTAGAGGTTAAGGACAAGACTTAGAACCCCTGGTGTAGAGGTTAAGGACAAGACTTAGAACCCCTGGTGTAGAGGTTAAGGACAAGACTTAGAACCCCTGGTGTAGAGGTTAAGGACACGACTTAGAACCCCTGGTGCAGAGGTTAAGGACAAGACTTAGAACCCCTGGTGTAGAGGTTAAGGACAGCAGACTTAGAACCCCTGGTGTAGAGGTTAAGGACAAGACTTAGAACCCCTGGTGTAGAGGTTAAGGACAAGACTTAGAACCCCTGGTGTAGAGGTTAAGGACAGCAGACTTAGAACCCCTGGTGTAGAGGTTAAGGACAAGACTTAGAACCCCTGGTGTAGAGGTTAAGGACAAGACTTAGAACCCCTGGTGTAGAGGTTAAGGACAAGACTTAGAACCCCTGGTGTAGAGGTTAATGACAACAAACTTAGAACCCCTGGTGTAGAGGTTAAGGACAAGACTTAGAACCCCTGGTGTAGAGGTTAAGGACAAGACTTAGAACCCCTGGTGTAGAGGTTAAGGACAAGACTTAGAACCCCTGGTGTAGAGGCTAAGAACAACAGACTTAGAACCTCTGGTTTAGAGGTTATCTGATATAGGGGACAAACGTCTTTCGAAAATTTAAAAAAAAAATTCTCTTTTAAATTCTAGTATTTACTTTTCGAGACTTGAGTTTCATGCGTACTGACGTCATGACCTTGACCTTCAACGACCCCCGATTGCATTGACATTAGTGTTGCATCAGCCTCCTTTCAAAAAGTCAACACTGGTCCCTTGTCTGCGTACAATTATTTATCTGTCTGCTCCATTTCTATGGGCAGAGTTATGCAGCTTGATAACAATTCAACTTGAATTGTGTTCACATGACGAACTGTTTATTCATCACAAAGCACTTTCTGTGGACGGGGAGTCTGAAGGTAAATCAGCGCGGACGTGGCAGAAGTAAAAAAAAAAATTGGGCAAGAATCTTGGGAAAAATCGGACGTACGGTGTTTGATTTTTGTGTGGTTGACAAACATGTTTCTAACGCGGTGATCGTAAATTTGAAATTTAAAATTAATGTGTTGTGAGTTTTTTGTGTTTTGATGATTTAGGAAAGTTGGTTGTTGTGGAAGTTATTTATTGACTTGAAATCGTTGAATGATCTCATGTTTTAATCGGTGTTTTAGTGAGTCATTTGGTGACGTTGTGAGTCATATGGTGACTTGGTGAATCAAAAGGCGACCCAATGAGTCAACTTGTGACCAAGTGGGTCATCCGGTGACCTTGTAGGTCATCTGGTGACCTAGTGGGTCATCCGGTGACCTTGTAGGTCATCTGGTGACCTTGTAGGTCATCTGGTGACCTAGTGGGTCATCCGGTGACCTAGTGGGTCATCTGGTGACCTGCTCAAGCCAAGGTCACAGCACCAGGTCAACTCACAGTGAGTGTCTAGTCTGAAAAAGTCAGACTCACTATCCAGTTTCTTCCAGGCGAGCCCCCCCCCCCCCGAAAAAAGTCAACCCCTCCTTAAGAGATGGAATTTATATAGAAAACATATACTTTTACCAGTGTCTCGCCCCCCCCCCCGCCCCACCGGGAAAATGTAGACCGCCCCCAAAAAACATTGTTCCCCCCCCCCCCCCCCGGAGAAAAAAGTCTGGAAGAAACACTAGCACTATCTCCTATACCCCCACGTGACTTGTCAATCTTATACCGTAATGGTGGGAAACATGTGTGGTGTGATCAGTGGTAAAGCTGGATACATGTGGTGGTGGTGTCAACATTCACTTAAATTACATTGACAGTATTGAACAAATACCCTTTTAAAAAACTATCGCCTGAAAATTAAACGGTTCCATGACAAATGATCTCAGGACAAATGATCTCAAGGACACATGATCTCATGACAAATGATCTCAGGACAAATGATCTCAGGACAAATGATCTCAGGACAAATGATCTCAAGGACACATGATCTCATGACAAATGATCTCAGGACAAATGATCTCAGGACAAATGATCTCAGGACAAATGATCTCAGGACAAATGATCTCAGGACAAATGATCTCAGGACAAATGATCTCAGGACAAATGATCTCAGGACAAATGATCTCAGGACAAATGATCTCAGGACAAAGGATCTCAGGACAAATGATCTCAGGACAAATGATCTCAGGACAAATGATCTCAGGACAAAGGATCTCAGGACAAATGATCTCAAGGACACATGATCTCATGACAAATGATCTCAGGACAAATGATCTCAGGACAAATGATCTCAGGACAAATGATCTCAGGACAAAGGATCTCATGACAAATGATCTCAGGACAAATGATCTCAGGACAAATGATCTCAGGACAAAGGATCTCATGACAAATGGTCTCAGGACAAATTGTCTCAGGACAAATGGTCTCAGGACAAATGGTCTCAGGACAAATGGTCTCAGGACAAAGGATCTCATGACAAATGATACCATGGAAAAATAATATCAGACAAAATATCTCAGACAAAATATCTCACATCAACATATTTGTAGTATTTAGGATTTTAGTCAAGTTTAACATTTTTAAAAAATCGTCAGATGGATTGTAGTAGCTTTTTTTTTTTACATATACTAATTGTGATCATGTGAGATAATTTGTCCTGAGATAACTTGCCGTTACCCTTAATTTCCTTTAGCCCATCCATCCAATGGGTACCTGACATATGTTGGAAATGCGGAGGCTAGACTTCTTAATGACCAGCTATCCCGTGTGTAAGCCTTAGCCTCAGAAACAGAGGAGCTCTACTTCATCTATCCTATTGACCGTCAAGCCCAAACAAGGTGACAACTCTAAACCTAGCCAATGGTTAGGCCGATACGTCTTGTACTCATATGGGTCATAAAGCATCATGACATCGTGTACACTCCTGTACACATGTGGGTCACGAAGCAACATGACATCCTGTACACATATGGGTCATAAAGCAACATGACATCCTGTACACATATGGGTCATAAAGCAACATGACATCCTGTACACATATGGGTCATAAAGCAACATGACATCCTATACACATGTGGGTCACGAAGCAACATCAAACTGGCGACACGCGAGAATTAAGGGAACAAACGGATACATTGTGTACACGAGGAGGGGGAGGTGAGAAGATGGGGTTGGATTTGAGGGCTGTCAGTACTGGCAGTGATGACGTCATCGGGTACCTGTCCCCATGTACACCCAACTATGTGAAGCCCGTGGGGGGGGGGGCTGAACTTAGTGTAAACAATTTTTTTTATCTTTCCCATCAAAAATATAAGTCACCAAATAACCCTGTGAGGACCAAGAAAAGAGTAAGTAAACAATCAATACCCCCCTCCCCCCATTCCCCCTCCTCCATTCCCCCTCCTCCCATTACGTTACAGCTTTTAGGATTTTAGCAGAGGAGGCAGATCTTCTTTGCTCTTAAATTGATTGTTATATTGAATGGGATTTCCTGCGGCGTAATTAAGTATTACATGTCTACAGGTTATACGTCATACACGGCCCGCTGACTTCAGTCTGCTTTTCTTTCTGGATTAGCTTCCAGAGTTTTAGTTGAGACAAGAACAGTCTACTAGACAGGAGTTTTAGTTGAGCTAAGAACAGTCTACTAGACAGGAGTTTTAGTTGAGCCAAGAACAGTCTACTAGACAGGAGTTTTAGTTGAGCTAAGAACAGTCTACTAGACAGGAGTTTTAGTTGAGCTAAGAACAATCTACAAGACAGGAGTTGAGCTAAGAACAATCTACTAGACAGGAGTTTTAGTTGAGCTAAGAACAATCTACTAGACAGGAGTTGAGCTAAGAACAATCTACTAGACAGGAGTTTTAGTTGAGCTAAGAACAATCTTTAAGACAGGAGTTTTAGTTGAGCTAAGAACAATCTACAAGACAGGAGTTGAGCTAAGAACAATCTACTAGACAGGAGTTTTAGTTGAGCTAAGAACAATCTACTAGACAGGAGTTGAGCTAAGAACAATCTACTAGACAGGAGTTTTAGTTGAGCTAAGAACAGTCTACAGGTCAGGAGTTTTAGTTTAACTACTGGTGAAAAAATATATTTTCTATATAAATTCCAATTCGTTGGCGGAGGTTGGGGGGGGGGGGGGAAGAAGATGCATGGAAGAAACTCTGTACAGAAGACTGACACTGACACTTAGAACGAGAAATGGCACTGACATTTAGGGGGGAGAAAGGGTGACACTTACCAGTACGTCACAGTTCTGACAGTTAATAAACTAAGAACGAGGTGATTTTTTTTCCCCAATGACGTAGATATTTAAGGAAATTCCCCATTCTAAATCTAGCACATTGGCGATTTGATCTATTATTAGATTTAAAACACATACACACGTAGACCTGTTTTATCATGCCCGCTTATGAATATGATGGACCCTGTCCGCAATTTTCCTCTTTGGATGACCTTCACCTTGGAGAGCCTTGAATTTTTTCACAGCGTCATTTGAGAGCAAACATCTGGTGTAGAGAGTACAAATGGCAGAGCTGAATGAATGGACCGGCTGCTAACTAATCGCGTTCATCCCCGTAGAATGGTTGCGGCCATTAAAGAGATTTTAGCGTTAATATCGGTGGCGGGGAAGGGACGGGGGCTTCATGTGTGTGTGGGGGGGGGGGGGGGGGGGGGGGGGGGGGGGGGGGGGGGGGGGGGGGGGGGGGGGAGAATGTCAATGATTGCTTTAATTAAACGCAATTAGTCAAGCTTCGTTTAACACAAAAACAAACCCTTCTAAGTTTTTATTGATGGAATGTTTTTGGTTCCATTGAAAAAAAATTGAAGCGGAATTTTTTTTTTGGATAACTTATACCCCCAAAATAAAGAAGCCCATTGTCTTAGGTAGGAGTATGGTTTTTGACTGTTGCACGTCATTTTAAAACCTCACTAATTACAAAAATAAAATGATACCTGATTCGTCCCCCCCCCCCACATTACATCGCTACCAATTGCGTGTGTCTAGCTTCAGTAGGAGCTAATACCAGTGGCGTAGCGAGGTCGGGTGCACCCGGTGCGGCACTTAATGGTGTCACCCCCCCCCCCAGAGGCGTAGCGACCCTTCCCGGGAACAAACTTTCAATTTTCGATTTGCACCCCCCACCTCAAACTTTCGATTTGCACCCCTCCCCCCCCTCAAACTTTCGAATTGCACCTCTTAAAAGATTATTTAACACTCGAATTAATCACTTAATTAAGTGGAATTATCATTTTTCTCTATATATTTTGCTATTTTTTGCCTTGGTGTCACCCCCCTAAATGGTGTCACCCAGTGACACCCCCCCTCCCTACGCCTTTGGCTAAGACATGGCCTTGTAAAAATGTGTAGGCGTGGCAACATAGGCAACGTTACAAAGTTTGGATTAGTATTGTCACATCGCTGTGTCAAGTTTTGAGTTATAACGCCATATTTTAACCAAAACTAAATGAGGTTACTGACGGGGTACGTCTATTCTTAAAATCTAATTAACAACTCGATTAATTATCCTCCACATGTCAGCTCACTTCTTCGTCCGTTAAGGTTACTAGTTTAAAGTCTGTTAGGTCACCAATAGATCTTTTAGGTCACGATCTGTTAGGTCACGATCTGTTAGGTCACCAATAGATCTTTTAGGTCACGATCTGTTAGGTCACGATCTGTTAGGTCACCAATAGATTTCTAAGGTCACCATTTGACATACCAGTAAAGTCAATTTTAAACATGCGAGCCGCTATTTCTTTGTGGCCGACTTACGGCGATAGACTTTGGTTGATCTAAAAATAGTAACTGTAACTATAGTCAACTGACCCAATTTTTTTGGCAGCCCCCACCCACCCTCACCGCCATTATTACTGTCGTGATTACGTTTAAAACGTTACGATGCTCTAATTCAATGCCTGACTAACAGTTTTACCACAGAGGCGTTGCTAAGAGGGGTGGGGGTGGAAAAGACGAGAAGGGTGATGGTGTTCAAATTAGTCAATTTTGTTTTAGAAAGGGGTGTAGAAATGGAAATGCCCCTCTTTTAAAATGTATGTAAACAGGGGCGGCGAGAGCCCACTACTGGGGGCGCCAAGAAGAAAAGCGACGCCCTTGTGTTAACGTGTGTACAAATGTCGGTTTTCTAACATGCGAACAACGTGGCTGTAAATTGTGGAGCCCTGTCATTGGTTAATGGGGCAAGCTGCTAAATCTTATCGCTAAATGCTAACCCAGTTGACAGCAGTACAGAAAATAAAATAGGGGGAAAGGGAGTTGGGGGGGAGGGGTGTGGGGGAGAAAGCCTGCAGAAATGTTGATTCAAAAATGTGTTTATTGTTCGTTATCAGCTGACTGTGGGGATTAATTAGAATCACATAGAAGAGGGTTTGTGTGTCTGTGTGTGTGCGTGTCTGTGCGTGTGTGTGGGGGTTGTCGGCTATCGTCTGCTGATAACCACCAAACTGGTTTTGGTGAAGTCCTGGTTTGCCCAGTGTCGTCTGGTTGGTTTGTTTAGTTACGTGAATTAGCCACCCCCACCTCACTACTCCACCCCACCCCACTGCTACACCCCACCCCACCTCACAGCTCCCCATCCCCACATCACTGCCCCCCCCACCCCACCATCGCCCCCACCTCCACTCTTACCTCACCGCCCTACTTACCCCCACCCTCATAGCACGACACCACCCCCACCCCCTACGTGACATTACTCTCTATCATCTGTACAGAAATCAACACTAAAGGTAAATTTTACAAGCTTAAGAATTTTAGACTGCTAGTCTTTGTGCATGTAGGTAATAACGTCACCGGCGTATGTGACAGATTGATTTATTTGTTTACATGTTGGTTTTGGAAGAAAACATTTAGACGATCGTCCAGAAATGGGGAAGTACATATTTTTAAAAAAAGGGTGGGGTAGGGGGAAGGTTAAAGTCGTTGTATTATAGTATTCGAATCGTGTGTGTGTGTGTGTGTGAGTGTGTGCGAGTGTGTGTGTGTGAGTGTGTGTATGTACGTGTGTGTGAGTGTGTGAGTACGTGTGAGTGAGTGTGTGTGTGAGTGTGTGTGTAAGTTTGTGTGTGTGTATGTGTGTGTGTGTGTGTAATGGAGCGTGTTACATCCCTCAAGTTCAGTGAATATTGGAATCCTGTATGAGACTAGAGAAAGTGAAGCAAGGACTGCAGGACTTACGTGGACTCAACTGAAGAGAGCCGCACAGATTCGAGTGCGATGGAAAAGTGGAGTTGTTGCCCTTTGCTCCACCGAAACCTCACAGTCAAGCAAGTGGGGGTGGGGGGTGGGGGGGGGGGGGTGTCCTCTTACAGAATGTGGTCACATGTGATGTGAGGGAAATCACAAAAAGACACAAGGGAGGCGGGGGGTGAACGTTGCAATGTGTGCTCACGCTAGTTGTAGAGCTTACACACGGCTAGGAGCAGGTTCGAATCTAAGTTGGGCTGTGGATGTCATCTAAGCTTGGCTGTCATTTATGCTTGGCTGTGAATGTCATTTGAGCTTGGCTGTGTCATTTATCCTTGGCAGTCAATGTCATCTAATCGTAGCTGTGTCATTTATGCTTGGCTTTAAATGTCATCTAAGTTTGGTTGTGGATGTCATCTAAGCTTGGCTGTGGATGTCATCTGAGCTTAGTTTTGACTCGTATATGTCATCTAAGCTAACTATGAATGTATCAATTTAAGATCGCATTTTAAATGCCGAAAGAAAGGCACAAAAAAGTGCAAGCCGTCAAAATACCGGAAGTTGCTCCTTCGCGCATGAGCGGGCAGGGCAAAAACACAAACAAGGAACAGTTTTGATTGGCTGATATCCGTGTCTGCTGCGGTTTGATGGTGTTGTCTGGCGCGTGAAATAAATGTTACATCAAATCATTTATCTGCGACGCAAACAAATGTTGGGTTGGTTCTACAGTACCTATCCAAAAATGAAAAATACAGGGGTGGGTGGAGGGTGGTGTTAAATCCAGGTATGCTTCGCGAGTCAAGGTCTTTGATCAAATGTGTGACGTCATAAGGTCTTTGATGACATCCGTGAAGTCATTAGGTCTTTGATCATAAGCGAGACGTTGTGCAGCATCTTACATCTTACATACTACAAAACTGTTGCTGTCGCTTGCACGTGTGTAAGGGTGTAAATAGATGTAAGTAGGGGTACGACGAGAGATGTAGGCTAGTATGGAGGGATGTAATGAGCAGTAAGGAGATGTAAGCAAGTGTAACTGTAAGGAGATATGGTGTTATGTAAGGGGATACATGCATTTATCAGAGCTTTATGTAGGCACAAAATTATCAATGTTCAATTTTCCAGGTAATAAAAAAACTGTAAAAGCTAAGATAAATAACAACTGTTAAAACAAACTTAAAATAATGTGAAGAGCTTGTCTGAATATTTTTTCACAACTTTCCTTTAAATTTGGTTTATGTCAATGTTGGAAAAATTATTGTGTGCGCTTTCCCAGTTAAGTTTTATTTACTGTGCCGAGCTGTTTAAGGCACTTGTTGCACGTTTTATATTGTTGTTGTCGAATGTCGATGTTGTTGTTGTTGTTGTTGTTATTGTCGTTGTCTTTGTTATCGATGTTGTCGTTATAGTTCGTGTCGTTGTCGTCGATGTTGTTGTATTTGTTGTTGTTATTGTTGTTGTTATCGACGTTGTTTTTGTTGTAGTTGTTGTCATTGTCGTTATTGTTATTGTTGCTGCTGCTGTTGTTGTCGATGTTGTTGTATATGTTGTATATATGTATGACCACTTGACAGCGCCGAACAACTGGGACGAGCTAACATCGAATACATTTTTTGTGTCAACATTGAGAGACGCAGGTCCCAACCCACGCCACGACCTGTTTTAGCGCACCCACGAAGGTGAGAGAGTTTTTGTTTTGTTTTGTGACATTGCTATGGGATCTAATTTTAGCTTTAACGTTTTCAAAATCTAAATTTTAAATTCGAATGTTGATGTTCGAGAAATGAATATCTCACTCATTTTTAGCCAAACACGAGATACATTTCTTGAAAACGCCCCACAATTCACCTGACCTTCTCAATTCACGTGAAGTTCTCCATCACATGACGTCACACAGTTCTAAGCTAGTCTGACAATCATTTCAATCTCCGTTCTTGAAATTATTTCTAGTCGAGTTTCACAGGACCTTTGCGTTTTTTATAGAAAATATACCTAACCGTTAAAAAGATGACCACAATTTTTGAACCTCAAACCACTCAGAACACGACACCTGATTGATTTATTGCATTGATAACGCATGCGCAGTTGATTAGAAACAAATCTCTTCCTGCTAGAGATATTGTACCTATTAATATTATTAAAGTTAAGTTCCCTTTCAAACATAACGGTACATAGTGCAAGTGAAGAAGAGTTCACTTGTTTCTATGACCTCGGCATATTATAAAGAGATAGTGTGGTCAGCACTTTGCCCAGCCGCCTTTACTTTCCCTAACGTGAGTTAGGTACCCATCAGAGCTGGGTGGACTCAGTGGACGGTCTACTGACTTGAACCCGGATTCGAACTCGAGACTTACGGGTTAGCAGTCCAGCTCTCTACCACTAGACCACTCCGTCCCCTCATGTACCTATTATATAACACGAACAAGCCGGCTTTATGTTATATAAAATTTCATTAAAACACTGGTATATTTGGTGTAGTATAACATTTGGTATAGTAAACCACTCGCCAACCCTTTATTCTCTGCCAACCCTGTTTCTCACACCAACCTCGTGTACCCTACCAACCCTACATACACGTATATAATAGGGCCAAGAAAGCAAATCATGCTTACCTTTTTGTTCCTCTTTGATGTCTATATTTTCACGTAGGTCTACTGTTGCCATAGCAACCTCTGCTTCCCGTTTCAAAAAACCGCAATATTCTAAAGCAATTTTCCATGACGTAAACACACCTATCTTCTAAGACGAGCGATGTCAGGGAACAGAGAGTGAAACTGACAGGGAACAACGAGGGAACTGACAAGAAAACAAGTGATTTGTTTCACATTCCGAAGAAACAAACATTTTTTTTAGCTAAGCGAGAGGTGGAAGGTGTAAAATAGGGAGAACTCAACATTGTGGTGTTCCAGAAATATAGGGGAGATGGCAGGGTTTAGAGGGGATGGTAGAGTTTAGGGGAGATTTTGCAGACTTTAGAGGAGATGGCAGTTTATTGGAGATTTTGCAGACTTTAGAGGAGATGACAGACTTTAAAGGAGATTGCAAGGTTTAGGGGAGATGGTTTAGGGGAGATGGCAGTTATGGAGAGATGGGAGACTTTAGGGGAGATGGCAGAGTTTCGGCGGGGTGGGGGGGGGGGGGGGTGGTGGTGGCTGAGTTTAGGGGAGATGGCAGAGTTTAGGGGAGGTGGCAGACTTTAAGGGAGATGGCACAGTTTAGGGGAGGTGGCAGACTTTAAGGGAGATGGCAGACTTCACGCTCAACTGGCGTTCCACAGGCCTATGTGTTTTCTGCGTATAAAATTGGCTGACTATCAATTATGTCTCTAACTATTCCTCTAAGTATGATGTTAAGTATACAAACGTCAAACATCCTTCAGGTTTATTTGTCTTAGTTTATTTCTTCTGAGAGAGAAGCAGAGACCATATGTTTAAGTTTAGATGCTTTTGCCATTGTTTCATTCTCTGTTAGATAAAATATCATACATTTAATATTTAAAAATGGGGCGTATTCAGCTTCGCAGTGGTCACACCTTAGTTTTGTAAATATTTTGGACAAATTCAGTCAGCCATATCTTCTGCCTCGTCATCAAACTTTCCCTTTTCCAACAACCAGCGAACCGTAACGAGGTGTGTATAGATGTAGGATAGAGCCAACACTTTGAAGTTCTATCTACATCTAGTGTTTGGAGAGTTAGCACTTTGAAGCACCACTGGGTTTGTGTAGAGCTAGCACTTTGATACACTGTGTAGGGACAGTGCTGTATGAATTAGAACAAAAACTACACTCATGGCTGGTGATGTTTATCAACATGCCTGTTTGACTTCTCAATCTGATGTTTTGCTTCAGCATGCAATTTGTTGACTTTTGATTTTGACTTCTAATTGATTTTTGTTGACTGATGTTGACTTTCATTGACTCATACAATTGAAGGGATCTCAAATTTTGTGGATCTGTGGCCATGGTGGATCTGTGGACTTGGTGGATCTGTGACCTTGGTGGATCTGTTATTTTCTGTGATTTATGAAGTGGAATTTTAGGCAGGCCACCGATTTAATGAATTAGCGTATTTATTTTTGTGGATCTGCGGTTTTGCGTTTTTCTAAAAGGGGGGGGGGGGGGTATGTTTTTAGAGAATCCGGGATTATGTGGAGCTATATGTGTTTATGTGGGCTGGTTGTGGCATTATGAAGTTTCCAGTTGTGGCCGTTGCCAAACCACGCTGGCGTTGTGTTGGTTACTTTCTCTAGATGGTTTCCTCATATAGACAAACATGGCACTCTCATGGGTTCTTTCAGGCTTCTTCTCCGGTGGTTTGGGCCACTTTAAGCTTCCGGTAGGACCAGACACTCTCTAAAGTACTTCGTCCGGGGGGGGGGGGGTGGGTGGGTAGGTGTGGATGTACTCTGGGAGGGTTGTGGGGGGGGGGTGTGCTCTCTTTCCTTGACACATAAATGAAAGAAACTCCGGACACTCCTGCTAACATGCTTCTATCCCCTGTCACACCACGAGTAAAACTGCCGATCTGTTTATGTGTTATCGTCACACACGGTTGGACTTGGTAGCTTACATGTCAACGCTTTTACTCGTAGAGTACATGGTGTAATGTGTACTCAGGTTTAACATAGTGCACTGTGTACTCAGGTTTAACATAGTGCACTGTGTACTCAGGTTTAACATAGTGCACTGTGTACTCAGGTTTAACATAGTGCACTGTGTACTCAGGTTTAACATAGTGCACTGTGTACTCAGGTTTAACATAGTGCACTGTGTACTCAGTTATTACACGCTGTAATGTGTACTGAGCTGCCCGCTATTAACGAGGTGGTATCAACAAATCGTTAGTTTAGAAAAACAAGATGGCCGAACACAAGCACCGATAACTCTTGAAGAAAAAAGAAAGAGAGAAAGCGATTTGCCAAAGTGAACAACAAATGCTGAAACCGACACACTCTAAGAAAATAAAGCACCATACGTGATCCTTGTATCCGATGGGGGTTTCGTAACTTCGAATTGTCTGGGGTAGGGGAGGGGGGGGGGGGCTGACTGGTTTTGGGGTGAGGTTTCAGAATTGTGTGGGGTGGGCGGTGGAGCTTGTGGTCTCTAGGATTAAGTAATTCATGCTCACGTGTACACTGATCCCCCCCCCCCCCCTTAAGATAAACTATAGCTAGTTGTAAAACTTTAAAGTATTCATTTCAAATATGTCGAGGGTAGAAAGATACGGGCAGTGGGTACGTAGTCTGTGGTTCTTAAACGTTAAGAATGGTTATGTTACGTAATACATGGTTCTGTGACGTCACCGCTGGTTCTGTGACGTCACCGCTGGTTCTGTTACCTAATACATGATTCTACATGATTCTGTGATGTAACCGATGGTTATGTTACGTAATCTATGGTTCTGAAATGCAAACTATGTCTGCAAGTTTTGTGTATGTGTTCTAGTCTAGACAGTGTCTATGTGTGCTTGACAGTGTCTATGTGTGCTTGACAGTGTCTATGCGTGCTCGACAGTGTCTATGTCTGCTTGATAGTGTCTATGCGTGCTTGACAGTGTCTATGTGTGCTTGACAGTGTCTATGCGTTTGACAATGTATGTGAATAAATTGTATCTATTCTAAATTAGACAATGTTTACATAATGTTAGAAGTCAGTGTCAATGTTTTGTAGTCAATATTTGCAGAGGCGTAGCGAGGGGGGGGGCGGGGGGGGACGACATATGTCCCCGGGCGCCGACCTTAGGGGGGGGCGCCAAATTGAAAGTTTGAGGGGGGGGGTGCAAATGAAAAGTTCGAGGGGGGTGCAAATCGAAAGTTTGAAGGGGGGGGGGAGGTGCAAATGAAAAGTTCGAGGGGGGGGGGGGGAGTGCAAATCGAAAGTTTGTTCCCGGGCGCCGGGAAGGGTCGCTACGCCTCTGAATATTTGTGTTAGACACAGTACGACAGTCGGCAAGAATTGAACGAATTCCTCGCCGTTCTATTCATCTGACACGCGGACTGACGTAGTACGCAGGTTTTGTTCGCAGGGTCAAAGGTTGACAACCTACGTCATTAGAACAGGATTTTTTTTTTGTTATCGCGATTTTTAACGGTTCACTTCGTTATTTACGCACTACCATCATTAGTTTAATTGCGCACATTTTCCCAGCTGTGGATTTTTAAAAATATGACCCATATCAGAATGTTAGCCTTGAACTTGAAGATACATGTCAATCATCTGAAATAAGGTCAAGACGATCAGGTGGGGGATTATGGGAGATTATCGTCAGTCCGTTATGCTGGGGCTGACCAATTGAATGATTGATTACCACACGAGTTTATACAAGGGGCGGGGAGTAGGGTCTTATCGAAGCCTACGTTACATTTTGTATTTTCTTCACTATTGGCTAGTGGAAGTGATTTGTCAATCTGGACAGAAACACGCAAAAAATAAACCACGGCTAAAGGAGAAAGCGACAAGTAACAAGCGTAAAACCACCAACACTAAAACCACCAACACTAAAACCACCAACACTAAAACCACCAACACTAAAACCACCAACACTAAAACCACCAACACTAAAACCACCAGCACTAAAACCACCAACACTAAAACCACCAACACTAAAACCACCAACACTAAAACCACCAACACTAAAACCACCAACACTAAAACCACCAACACTTAAACCACCAACACTAAAACCACCAACACTAAAACCACCAACACTAAAACCACCAACACTAAAACCACCAACAGCAAAACCACCAACAATAAAACCACCAACAGCAAAACCACCACCAATAAAACCACCAACAGCAAAACCACCACCAATAAAACCACCAACAGCAATACAAGCAACTGTTAAACCACCAACACTAAAACCACCAAAACCACCAACAGTAATACCACCAACCCCAAATCGCAACAAACAATCCGCCAGTACATCTGCACCAACAGTAGTATATTAGGTCGCTTTTGGACCGATTTTTTGGCGGAGGTGGGGATGGTGAGGAACAATGACATATAGCAAAATACTCGGAGGAGCTGCCGCAGCGTGGCGCAAAGACATATAGTAAAATACTCCCAGCCTGGCGCATCGGGATGGTGAGGGTGGGTGAGCAGGATGCGCGGGTGGCGCAAAGATATATAGTAAAATACTACGCCAACTGGGGTTGGCGGAGGTGGTGGGGAAGTAGGTCAGTAGGTCACCTTTTGGTGACCTTGTGACGTAATTAGTAACATTATGACGTAATCATTGACCTAGTTACGTAATTTTAATGTGTTTTTTTTTTTAATTTTTAATTAATTTTTGACCTAGTTACGTAATTTAATGCGTTTTTTAATGAGTTTCAATTTAATTTTTAATTTTTAATTAATTTTTATTAACTAGTTACGTAATTTGATTTTAATTATTTTTATTTTGTTTATTTTTAATTTTATTTTATAATTAGTTTGAATTCAATTTAATTACTTTGTTTATATTGTGTAATTTTTTATTGACTAGTTACGTAATTGGATTTTAATTTTTTAAATTTTTAAATTTAAATTTTAAATTTTAATTGATTTTAATTACTTTGTATTTTGTTTGTTTATTTTGTTTGTTTACTTGTTATTTAATTTGATTACTTTGTTTATATTGTGTAATTTTTATTAACGAGTTACGTAATTTGATTTTATTTTTATTTTTTTTAATTTTTAACTTTTTAAAATTGATTTTAATTACTTTGAATGTTGTTTATTTGTTTATTTGTTGGTTTGTTTATTTACTTGTATGTATGTTTAATAGTAAACGGATAGGGGTGTTGGTGGATGAGAGGGGGAGTAATGATGGGGTTTGAGGGTAGGGGTGTGCTAGCATGTACTAGAACAGTCTTTGTATAACAGCCATTAACCAGCCATGCAACAACACCTGTTACTCGCTTATGGCACCCGGCACGTATCGATTCACCAGCAAAGTTTTTCTTTTTGTGAGGGACCGTACACTGTCCGAGTTAATTTTGGTCACACCCACTGGACCATCATCAACTTGATAGCCCACCTAATTAAATTTTTTGACACCCGTCATTGATTTATGTGGGTTCGCGAACCGATCCCACCGGGAGGTATGGTAATTAACCCGAAGCCAGCGTTAAGTGTGGGAACATCTGTTACCACGTTAATCGATTTTACCGATCGCTTTGTTAGCTCCGCGAAGTACATAGGTCATTATGCAACAGCTGTTGTGCGACAGCTGGTGGTGTAATTAGGTTGAGCAACCGGACATTACCTTGTTGGTTTTCTAGTACGCGTATGCTACACGTATATACACATTCACACACACATACACTAAATTAGAACAAAAATCTTCTTATATTTTATTTGTTTATTAACGTTTTTCCAATTCAGCAAAGGCTTTTAAAATTTTGATTTTAATTTTTTAAATTTTAAAATTTGATTTTAATTTTTTAAATTTTTAAATTTTTAATTTAATTTTATAATTACTTTAATTATTATTAACGAGTTTATTATTAACGAGTTACGTAATTTGATTTTAATTTTTTAAATTTTTAAATTTTTTTTTTTTTTAAATTATTATTTTTAAATTTTATTTTTAATTGTTGTTTACTTGTTGTTTAATTTAATAACTTTGTATAATTTATTTGTTTGAAATTCATTTTAATTAGTTTGCTTTTAATTTCTTTGTTGTACGCCGTTTGAAATAAAAGACTAACACTAGCGTGTACTAGAAAGTGTCATTGTGTATAACATCCATTTAACCCCAAGCTGTTACTTATTAGCGACAGCTTGTACTTATCGATCCGCCCGTGATCCTCCCCGGCGCTCCCCGTGGTTGCTTAATAGCGGGCTCACTGAAGCGAGCACAACAGGTAATTAATCGAAGCCATTAAGTCCCTCTCCGCGTTAAGTGTGGCGACAGCTGGTGCTGTAATTAGTCACGGCTCTCGGCTTTTTTCATTAGACTACAGCTGTACATGAACTATGTTCACATATCGTACGCCCGGTCATTCTTTGATCAAATTAAAAAAATTTTGTTTCCACATGTCATGCGAACCGTCCCTTGCTATGTATGAAAGATTAATGGTTGTAACTATTCGCTTATAGCGAGGGTCAGCGAAAACAAAAATATATTTAAGGGTCGGAATTTTCTTTCAACCACCGTTAAGTCAGGTTTTGAGACGAAACGAAGTCTCGGTAGGTTCGTGTTTTTTAATGGGCGACAGGGCGACTTGGTGCGTTGGTACGTAGGTATGTGGGGTAGACATGTTTTTTACAAGTCTGGAAAAGTAATTACATTTTTTTTTTTTTATGACCGTTCCGATTTTCTTTTGATCTGACCACCATTTGACCACACTGAGCCAGATAAATTTAACAATTGTCGCAGCGGGGTTTATTTTAAGTGCACCCCGTGCACGCTTGTTTACATTTTAAAAGACGTGTCGCGTGTCTTCCCCTTACGGCTTCCCTAATAGAGAAACGAGAGGAAAGACAACTGTTCTAAGATTAGAACAGCCTTGTTTACAGCCACGAGTATCGTCCCTTGTGAAAAAATTCGCGTCAGAATCCTTAACTAAGCATTCAAGTTCTTTAACAAGTTAAAAAATAATTTAGGAAGACAAGGGTTAACAAAATATATATCTTAGTCTTGCAGCAGATTACCTTCCCATGTTCGCTTTAGTATTACAGTTTTCATCAATCTTCTTTTTGACTTGAACTTCTTTAATTTTTAAGAAAGTTAACTTATACATAATACATTACGGCTAATGACAATTTTTTTATTTTTACCACTCAATGTATTTTCTTTTTCTATATCTTACATTGTCATCTTAATTTTTGATCACCTTAGGTGGTGGTAAGGTGGTAAGGTGGTGGTAAGGTGGTGGTAAGGTGGTGGTAAATTTGCTTAAGGTGGTGGTAAGGTGGTAAGGTGGTGGTAAGGTGGTGGTAAGGTGGTGGTAAGGTGGTGGTAAATTTGCTTAAGATTATAAACTTCAAGTTTTAAAAAACAACAACGTTATAGTACGTCGTGTCAAATGACACACCGTTTAAAATGTCTACATTTAAAGTTCACCAAAATAATGACGTAAAAACTAAATATGATATGACGTTAGCATACATATCATTCAATCTAATCACTCTAAAGTACAAATCAATAATTTTTTATTGATTAAGGGGCTGGGTGAGTTATTTTTATCACTATTCGCCCTTCCCCTTCCCTTTGTCCGCAACCCCTTCCCCCTTCTCCCATCCAACCTTGCGTCATCACACTAACCTCAATACCAACCGCTAGATAAACAGACCGTACTACTACCCACACTATACCTATTCGATTTAAGAGACAAAGGCTGTATGACAATCCTACAGACAAATATTTATTCAACTAATATCACAACCCCCTAGAAACCACTCCAACAGACTGGGATACATAACTTGTAGACACCACTCCTCGTTGAATATCTCTTGCACCCTACCTACATCGACAACTTTGTCCGCCGCCCTCGCCCCCGTCCCTAGTATGAACTCAGTTACCAACAATTTCAAAACATGCATGTTCCGAGTTCAAAACCAACCTTCACCGACACTAGTATGAACTCGGCCCCTAACACTTCCAAAACATGCCTGTACTAACTTTGAAACCACCCTCGGTGAAAACTTCACCGACCCTACTATGGACTCTACACCTAGCGATTCCAAAACATGCAAGTTCCGAGTTCAAAACCAACCTTCACCGACACTAGTATGAACTCAGTTACCAACAATTTCAAAACATGCATGTTCCGAGTTCAAAACCAACCTTCACCGACACTAGTATGAACTCGGCTACCAACAATTCCCAAACATGCATGTACCATCGTTCCAACCTGCCTCAGTGCTAACAAAATTCCCCGGCCCTAGTATGAACTCGACTGCCATCAATTCCTAAACATCCATGTACCAACTTTGCAACCTGCCTCGGTGAAAACATCTCCGACCTTAGTTTAACTCTCCCTAACATTTCCAATGATGCGTGTACGAACTTTGTAACCTGCCTCGGTGAAAACACCCCGTCCCTAGTATGAACTCGGTTACCGACAATTTCAAAACACGCATGTTCCGAGTTCAAAACCAAGCTTCACCGACACTAGTATGAACTCGGCTACCAACAATTCCTAAACATGCATGTACCAACTTTGCAACCTGCCTCGGTGTTAACAAAAACTCCTCTGACCCTAGTATGGACTCTACACCTACCGATTCCAAAACATGCATGTTCCGAGTTCAAAACCAACCTTCACCGACACTAGTATGAACTCGGCTACCAACAATTCCTAAACATGTCTGTCCCAACTTTGTAACCTGCCTCGGTGAAAACTTCACCGATCCTAGTATGGTCTCTCTACCTATCAATTCTAAAACATGGATGTACCAACTTCGAAACAGCCCTCTGTGTTAACAAAATTCCCCCGACCCTACTATAGACTCGACCCCTAACAATTCCAAAACATGCATGGTCTAGCTTCCAACCTGCCTCGGTGAAAACGTCACCGAGTCGTGTATAAATTCTGTCCCAACCAACTTCAAACCTTCCCTGGGCACCCGAATAAAAATAACTCACCAACCAACTCCAAACCTTCCCTGGGCACCCGAATAAAAATAACTCACCCAGCCCCTTAATCAATAAAAATTATTGATTTGTACTTTAGAGTGATTAGATTGAATGATATGTATGCTAACGTCATATCATATTTAGTTTTTACGTCATTATTTTGGTGAACTTTAAATGTAGACATTTTAAACGGTGTGTCATTTGACACGACGTACTATAACGTTGTTGTTTTTTAAAACTTGAAGTTTATAATCTTAAGCAAATTTACCACCACCTTACCACCACCTTACCACCACCTTACCACCACCTTACCACCACCTTACCACCTTACCACCACCTTAAGCAAATTTACCACCACCTTACCACCACCTTACCACCACCTTACCACCTTACCACCACCTAAGGTGATCAAAAATTAAGATGACAATGTAAGATATAGAAAAAGAAAATACATTGAGTGGTAAAAATAAAAAAATTGTCATTAGCCGTAATGTATTATGTATAAGTTAACTTTCTTAAAAATTAAAGAAGTTCAAGTCAAAAAGAAGATTGATGAAAACTGTAATACTAAAGCGAACATGGGAAGGTAATCTGCTGCAAGACTAAGATATATATTTTGTTAACCCTTGTCTTCCTAAATTATTTTTTAACTTGTTAAAGAACTTGAATGCTTAGTTAAGGATTCTGACGCGAATTTTTTCACAAGGGACGATACTCGTGGCTGTAAACAAGGCTGTTCTAATCTTAGAACAGTTGTCTTTCCTCTCGTTTCTCTATTAGGGAAGCCGTAAGGGGAAGACACGCGACACGTCTTTTAAAATGTAAACAAGCGTGCACGGGGTGCACTTAAAATAAACCCCGCTGCGACAATTGTTAAATTTATCTGGCTCAGTGTGGTCAAATGGTGGTCAGATCAAAAGAAAATCGGAACGGTCATAAAAAAAAAAAATGTAATTACTTTTCCAGACTTGTAAAAAACATGTCTACCCCACATACCTACGTACCAACGCACCAAGTCGCCCTGTCGCCCATTAAAAAACACGAACCTACCGAGACTTCGTTTCGTCTCAAAACCTGACTTAACGGTGGTTGAAAGAAAATTCCGACCCTTAAATATATTTTTGTTTTCGCTGACCCTCGCTATAAGCGAATAGTTACAACCATTAATCTTTCATACATAGCAAGGGACGGTTCGCATGACATGTGGAAACAAAATTTTTTTAATTTGATCAAAGAATGACCGGGCGTACGATATGTGAACATAGTTCATGTACAGCTGTAGTCTAATGAAAAAAGCCGAGAGCCGTGACTAATTACAGCACCAGCTGTCGCCACACTTAACGCGGAGAGGGACTTAATGGCTTCGATTAATTACCTGTTGTGCTCGCTTCAGTGAGCCCGCTATTAAGCAACCACGGGGAGCGCCGGGGAGGATCACGGGCGGATCGATAAGTACAAGCTGTCGCTAATAAGTAACAGCTTGGGGTTAAATGGATGTTATACACAATGACACTTTCTAGTACACGCTAGTGTTAGTCTTTTATTTCAAACGGCGTACAACAAAGAAATTAAAAGCAAACTAATTAAAATGAATTTCAAACAAATAAATTATACAAAGTTATTAAATTAAACAACAAGTAAACAACAATTAAAAATAAAATTTAAAAATAATAATTTAAAAAAAAAAAAAATTTAAAAATTTAAAAAATTAAAATCAAATTACGTAACTCGTTAATAATAATTAAAGTAATTATAAAATTAAATTAAAAATTTAAAAATTTAAAAAATTAAAATCAAATTTTAAAATTTAAAAAATTAAAATCAAAATTTTAAAAGCCTTTGCTGAATTGGAAAAACGTTAATAAACAAATAAAATATAAGAAGATTTTTGTTCTAATTTAGTGTATGTGTGTGTGAATGTGTATATACGTGTAGCATACGCGTACTAGAAAACCAACAAGGTAATGTCCGGTTGCTCAACCTAATTACACCACCAGCTGTCGCACAACAGCTGTTGCATAATGACCTATGTACTTCGCGGAGCTAACAAAGCGATCGGTAAAATCGATTAACGTGGTAACAGATGTTCCCACACTTAACGCTGGCTTCGGGTTAATTACCATACCTCCCGGTGGGATCGGTTCGCGAACCCACATAAATCAATGACGGGTGTCAAAAAATTTAATTAGGTGGGCTATCAAGTTGATGATGGTCCAGTGGGTGTGACCAAAATTAACTCGGACAGTGTACGGTCCCTCACAAAAAGAAAAACTTTGCTGGTGAATCGATACGTGCCGGGTGCCATAAGCGAGTAACAGGTGTTGTTGCATGGCTGGTTAATGGCTGTTATACAAAGACTGTTCTAGTACATGCTAGCACACCCCTACCCTCAAACCCCATCATTACTCCCCCTCTCATCCACCAACACCCCTATCCGTTTACTATTAAACATACATACAAGTAAATAAACAAACCAACAAATAAACAAATAAACAACATTCAAAGTAATTAAAATCAATTTTAAAAAGTTAAAAATTAAAAAAAATAAAAATAAAATCAAATTACGTAACTCGTTAATAAAAATTACACAATATAAACAAAGTAATCAAATTAAATAACAAGTAAACAAACAAAATAAACAAACAAAATACAAAGTAATTAAAATCAATTAAAATTTAAAATTTAAATTTAAAAATTTAAAAAATTAAAATCCAATTACGTAACTAGTCAATAAAAAATTACACAATATAAACAAAGTAATTAAATTGAATTCAAACTAATTATAAAATAAAATTAAAAATAAACAAAATAAAAATAATTAAAATCAAATTACGTAACTAGTTAATAAAAATTAATTAAAAATTAAAAATTAAATTGAAACTCATTAAAAAACGCATTAAATTACGTAACTAGGTCAAAAATTAATTAAAAATTAAAAAAAAACACATTAAAATTACGTAACTAGGTCAATGATTACGTCATAATGTTACTAATTACGTCACAAGGTCACCAAAAGGTGACCTACTGACCTACTTCTCCACCACCTCCGCCAACCCCAGTTGGCGTAGTATTTTACTATATATCTTTGCGCCACCCGCGCATCCTGCTCACCCACCCTCACCATCCCGATGCGCCAGGCTGGGAGTATTTTACTATATGTCTTTGCGCCACGCTGCGGCAGCTCCTCCGAGTATTTTGCTATATGTCATTGTTCCTCACCATCCCCACCTCCGCCAAAAAATCGGTCCAAAAGCGACCTAATATACTACTACCAACTTCGCCACTTGCTGAAATAGCACGTTGGGGGGGGGGGGGGTGTGCAAATCGTATAAACATATGTAATGCCAATTTATAGAAACCCTATTGCCTAAAGTTGACACATTTTCCCGCCAAGAAATCGGTGCACTTGTGACAGTGAACGACAATAATCTCTAAACAGATACTTTAAAAAAAATTGACACCAAACTTTTCAAACAGTGATACGAGGCTATCTCAGCAAACCTTTACCTCTTCTGAGATAGTGAGGTGAATTATCTCACTGGGACAAGACCAGACAGGTCCTGTGGTCGAGAGTTATCTCACTCTTATCTCATCGCCTGGTGAGGTGGACCAAATCTGGCTGGCCTTCATTGAAGTAAGACAACAGAATCGAATCGTGCTTTGGGAGTGATGTCAGTAATTATTTGATGGGCTGGTCTAACTAGTGTTGTCGTGTTGCCGTCATGGGCTGAAAGCGGGCGTCCTTGAGGCTACTCAAAGATAGTTGAATATAAATAGTTTCTGTAAGGGATCGTGTACGTTATTATTAGGGTTTCTTTCAGACATTTATCTTGTAAATGGAAGGGGGGGGGGCACTTACAACTTCCAATGAAGGGGTGCACTTTATCACCGGTATCTTTTCTATATATTATTATAACTATATATTTTTTTCTGTTACATCAAGGGGTGGGAGTGAGGGGGAGGGGGAGAGAAGGCGTTGGTTGTACTTCCACTTTAGGGCAGTGCCCTCCATGTTCCCCCCTCCCCCATAGAAATGACTGAAAGAACGTCTGCGTATTATATCACATAACACTCTTAACGGGTTTACAGTTTTATATGAGGAATGGTGGTGGTGTGGTATATGACAGACTTGTATAATGGTGACCTATATAATGAAAGAAGAGTAGTGGTCTTAAACTTTTATATAATGAGACGGGGGGAGGGGATGTTAGATAAGTGGGGTAGGAGTTGGTCAAGAGTATCATATTTTTGTGTTTTACATACACAATCACCTGTCATATTTTTACTGCAGATTACTGCAGATTATGTCATATTTCTGTGATGTAAATACAGGATCTTTTACTGCAGCTTATGTCAAATTTTTGTGTACTCTGTACATAATCTGTACACAATCACTTACTGTACTGTAAGAATGTGGTTTATCGTAGTCTCGTCCTGACAAGATGGCGTACAGCCTTGACCTGATTACACGAATGATGTCAAAAAAGTTGTAGAACGTTTCTTCTAAGATAACAAACTGATTATTCAATTTTCAAATATTTTTTTTTTACAATTTTAAAATGTAATTTAAAAGTATCATAAAAATGAATGCATTTTAAATTTGACTAAATGAATAAAAACGAAATTAAATACTACACACCTGTTCTCCTCACTACACAGTCAAATGAAAATAAGACACAGAGGGAAAAGTCACAGAAAAAAAGTCATAGATAAAATTAATATGAAAACTGTCGATAAAAAAATGAATCTATATGTTATTTGCAGATACAATTTTTATTAGGTAGGACCATCTTCTGTTAGTTTTCACTACATTAAGCCAAGCAAGTTTTATCATCCTTCCCATCATCCTATCGTGTCTGTACCATCCTTCATTTCATACCATCCTGTCTGTCATCCTTCCCACCATACCAGCCTGTCTGTACCATCCAGTATGTTTTAAACCAAGGCCACACGATACACTACAGATTGACGCGCTAATCCTAACATAATCCGAGCATAATCCTTGAAGTAGATAAACCAATCACCGGATCAACTCAGACCACCCCACCCCCTCCCCCCACCACCCCAGACGTATGACCACTACAGGCAACCATAAATTCTTGTGTCCATTATCGTGGATAAAAAGTTGAGTGCGAAGGGCGTAAAGTGGGGTGGGGTGGGGGTGGGGGGGAGATGTAGCGGATTGTTGTACACGGTCACGATATGTAACGAGATGGGGCACCAAATACTGCAACTAAAATACGAAACACAAAGACATATATATATATATATATATATATATATATATATATATATATATATATATATATATATATATATATATATATATATATATATATATATATGGGCACTAATGTTAAATCAACGGCGCTGCTTTCAAAAAATGACTCAACAGACTTTTTGGAACTAGACCAACTCGAGGACTTACAAAGTTTTATGTCTTCTATTATCGCCCCCTTCCCCCCCCCCCCCCCCCCCCTCAACACACTAGCAGACACCCCCTGTCTTATATGGCTCAGTGCCATAGCCGAATACCCGTCTGGATTGCAACATATCGTAATACGGGTTCGGGGGATTTCTTAATCGAATCAATCAATAGACGAAGATTTAGATCGAACATCGATAAGGTGATCGATTCAGTGCACCTGTCAGACCGTAATGTCGTGACACACGTTCGTGACGGTCGGTGCACTCAACGTGACATGTCACGCCGCTTGAGGTGTCAGGTTATGACATACGGTCACACACACACACACACAACACACACACACACACGCACACACACACACACCACACACACACACAACACACACACACACACAGACCACACACACACACACACCATACTCCACACAAATCGAGAAAAAAAAACCCCTCATGTACATACAGATACAATAGCTAAATATACATCATAATACAAATTCAAAGTTGGAAATTTGCACACACAGCATATATATATATATATATATATATATATATATATATATATATATATATATATATATATATATATATATATATATATATCGGTATATATATATATATATATATATATATATATATATATATATATATATATATATATATATATCGGTAAATATATATATATCGGTATATATATATATATATATATATATATATATATATATATATATATATATATATATATATATATATATATATATATATATATATATATATATATATATATATATATACATGTATACAATATATAGTCTTTTGAATATGTTAAATGCATGTATATCTGTTTTTAAGAGTATATACCTACATATTTATATCAATAAGGAGTGAACATGAACCTGATTTAAATATTTAGAAAAATAGAGGTACAGATGATCGTTGATATTGCTCGACATATTTTTCAATAGA
This sequence comes from Physella acuta, assembly GCF_028476545.2. Lineage (NCBI taxonomy): Eukaryota > Metazoa > Mollusca > Gastropoda > Physidae > Physella > Physella acuta. The sequence goes on along the minus strand of NW_026731896.1, from coordinate 106,326 downwards.
ACTAGAACATTCCAGGTAAAGTAGGCCATCTATTAAACCTGTTAGGCCAGCGAGTTTCTTTAACAATCAGGACTTGTATAAGCTGCACGATAAGTGGGTCAACTGTACCTGGTTGTAGAGTGGGTCAACTGTCCACTACCCTCACTTGACAAAAGCTAGCTAAGATGACATGTACCAGCTAGCTAAGATGACATGTACCAGCTAGCTAAGATGACATGTACCAGCTAGCTAAGATGACATGTACCAGCTAGCTAAGATGACATGTACCAGCTAGCTAAGATGACATGTACCAGCTAGCTAAGATGACATGTACCAGCTAGCTAAGATGACATTTATCAGCTAGCTAAGATGGCATTTACCAGCTAGCTAAGATGTCATGTACCAGCTAGCGAAGATGACATGTACCAGCTAGCTAAGATGTCATGTAACAGCTAGCTAAGATGACATGTACCAGCTAGCTAAGATGACATTTATCAGCTAGCTAAGATGGCATTTACCAGCTAGCTAAGATGACATGTACCAGCTAGATAAGATGTCATGTACCAGCTAGCTAAGATGTCATGTACCAGCTAGCTAAGATGTCATGTACCAGCTAGCGAAGATAAAAAGATTGATCAGTAAAACGCCGGTTTTCCATGCTTGTGTCTGGTACCTATTACAGCTGAGTTGTCTCAAAGTATCGCGACTGTCTTATTGTAAATTTAGACTTTCTCGCTAGACACCATTTTATTTTACAGTCCCTGCACTCGACACTAAACAGTCACGATTATTTCTTTGTGTATTTATGGCTTTTTTCTGTGACTTTATTTCTGTGACTTTTTTTCTCTGACTTTATTTATTTGTTTATTTTCTGTGACTTTATTTATTTGATTTCTTTCTGTTACTTTATTTATTTGATTTCTTTCTGTGACTTTATTTTATTTTTTTCTGTGACTTTATTTCTGTAATTTTTTTTCTGTGACTATTTCTGTGACTTTTTTGGTGACTTTTTTTCTGTGCTTTTTTTCAGTGACTTTTCCCCCCACACACCGTTTATGTGTACAGGAAGAGAGTATTTGGACGGCATGTAGTTCAAGTGTGACACACACACACACCACACACACACTCACACCCACACACACAAGAGTAACTATTTCAGAGAGTGCGACCACACACATTTACGCACATATTTACACACATTTACAGCCCTTTGTTGTAAATTAAAAATGGGTCCAGTCAGCTTTATGGTCCTGTTTCCTTAGTCTCAATAAAACAAATCTCATCTATCCAGGCGGGAAAGGGGGGGGGGGTCGAGGTGTCTGGCCCGAGGGGGGGGGGGGTCGATGTGTCTGGCGATAGGGGGGGGGGGGGCAAGGTGTCTGGCCCCCTATGGGGGGGTCTGGCTCGAGAGGGGGGGGGGGGAGGTCGTTAGACCGTCTTGGCAGACATATTTCCTGCTTTAAGGCAATAAACGTCAAAAACAATTACCACAATTTAACACAATTAAAAGGTGCCGGCACACTTCTGAACCCCCACCCCCACCCCTCCACCCCTTTCTGTCGAAATGTTTCTGACGTTAATTCTGTTTTGGCACTATTGTAATAAAAAAAATATGTGTTAACCCTCAATTGCCCAGTTTTTTTTCTCTATTTCCTTTCTATAAATGAGGTTCTAATTGATCGGGTGCTGTAGAGTTAAATCCCTGCTGGTGTGGAGACATGCTAGTCAAATAACAAAAATCATGTTTCAAGATATCAAAGAGGAATGGGGCAAAAATCTTCTTTTAAGATATTAGAGGAGTGAGGAAAAAAATCATGTTTTAAGATATCAAAGAGGGGTGAGGCAAAAATCATGTTTCAAGATATTAGAGGAGTGAGGAAAAAAAATCATGTTTCAAGATATCAAAGAGGAGTGAGGGAAAAAATCATGTTTCAATATATCAAAGAGGAGTGAGGGAAAAAATCATGTTTCAATATATCAAAGAGTACCGAGGCAAAAGTCATGTTTTAAGATATCAAAGAGGAGTGAGGGAAAAATCATGTTTTAAGATATTAGCAGAGTAAGGCAAAACTCATGTTTTAAGATATTAGCGGAGTAAGGCAAATGTCATAATTCAAGATATCAAAGAGGAGTGAGTAAAAAATCATATTTCAGGATATCGGCAAGGATTGAGGAAAAAATACTGTTTCGAGATATCAGAGAAAAGTTGCTGAACTATCATCACCTAATGCGAAATATTAATTAATTAATTAATTAACGAGGAGTGGCCATCAGTTTAATGTGAAACATAATTAATTGTTAAAGAATCCGTTCCCTTCTTTACAAAAACAATCTAAAGCCGTACAAGTCAGAGGCGCCATTTCTTTCTTCATCGCTTTCAGTCGCCTGCTCCAGGCCAGCAGATCAAACCTGGTGTGTGTGTGTGGGGGGGGGGGGGGGGGTATGATGGCCAACATATCTCCCCAGTATCAATACACGGGCCAGGCTTCCACAAGGTGTAACGTTCAAATCCAGGTCCAAACTTGAAATTCTATTCAGATCATTATTGGGATTCAGCGATATTGGGTACCTAGCATTAGTGCGAGCATGGACACATGTTAATTGAAAACACAGTAATGTTGTTTAAACAGATAGACTCTACTTGACCTGCTATGTGAACTATACGAGTCTAAATGTATGACATAAGGTATGTCATAGCAAGAGTAGCAAACACATAGGTCTTTGTTGGAGTTGTTTTAGAACTTATTTAATTAGTTTAATTATTTAATTAGGTGATAACACGTCAAGGTATGTCACTTGATGTCTTGATCATAACAGATACATCTACACACATATCCACAAACACATCCACAGACATATCCAAAGCCATGTCCACATATTCATCCACACACATATCTATAGACATATCCACATCCACATCCACATCCACCTCCACATCCACCTCTGCATCCGCATCCGCATCCGCATCCACATCCACATCCACATCCACATCCGCATCCACATCCACATCTGCATCCGCATCACATCCACCTCCACATCCACATCCACATCCACATCCACATCCACTTCAACATCCACATCCAAATAATCCACAACCACATCTAAATCTACATCTTCATTATCCACATCCACATCTACACATCAACACATCAACACATCAACACATCTACACATCTCACAGGCATATCCACAGACATATCCATAGGCACATTCACAGATCGTATCAGAATGTCCGCCTGTTGTCACAATTCCACCTTGGATTATTTATTACCCCCCCCCCCCTCCCATATTTTCATCTTCCGGTATCATATTACAACTTCCGGTGTATTACAACTGTCACCGATTGAATCCAATCGGGTCACATCAATATAGTTTAACTAGCACATTAATTGCCGCCAAATGGGCATATGTGCAGAGATAACATTGAACCCCCCCCCCCCCCCCCCCCTCACCACCACCCCTGGTGGCAACTGGTCGGCCATTAAATCCCTGTTGACGGCCAAATTTTGATGACAGGAAGCGGTGAAATGAATCTCTTAACGTGAAGATCTCTGTTGGTGTGATGTGTTCTGGTCTCAAGTTGAACGGTAAAAAAAAAATAATCTCTGACATTTATTTTTTTCTCTGACGCAACTCTACAGGAATAGGAGGGGGGGGGGGGTGTGGAATAAAAGAAATATAAAGTAGTTTATGTGAGTCGATGACGTCTTTAAGATATTAAACGGCTAAATGTTGGGTGGGGGATAAAAATTTTTTTTTTTACAGCGATGTTGTAGAAATGTGAGGGTTATTTGAAGAGGAATTCAACAATGTAAGAAAATATGAGTGTAAAAAGCGAAACGAAATACTGCTAATTAAAATTGTTATGGATTATGAAAGAGTGGAAGGGGGGGGGGGTGCGGTAGTGAGGAAATGAGGTCAGGGACGGCGACTCCGCGTACTTGCTAACACGATTATCCCCCCTATAGTGCATTATCACGAGTGATTCCCTCCCCTTGGTGTAAAAAAATATAATACACTATGCTGTCTGGACGTTTGGGGGGGGGGGGAGGGGTTGTCGCCCAACCCCTTGCCACTACGCAAGTCGCCACCCCCCTTCCCCCGTCCCGTCACTTGTGGCTGTTTTGATCGCTACGCATGGCTGGTTTTTATTCAACGTGAACCGTAGCGAGGGAAAAAAAAAAGCTTTTAAGTCGTTGGGACATGAGACCTTAACTTAACCGACCAATTCTGGTTCTGTTGACGTCAATAGGGTCATGGAAATACCACCCTCCTCCCCACTTCACCTTCCTCCCCCCTCCCCCACCATAAACCTGCCACGTTTTAGCATCACTGTCTCCTCACAGCGGTTAAAACTGGTTGGTCAGCTGAACTTTGACCCTAAGAGCTCTGACGCGATCAGTGTCCGGCTTCAACAGGAAAACCCGGTTTGAGCTCATTAGCATATTCACCGGTGCGTATCGCCGCAGCGCTGGGTGTGCAGATGTGGGTTGGGATTGAAAACCCCGGGGTCGTCTGGTGAGTGGGTCCGGTTAGTTAGCCGGTTAAATTTGGCAGTCAGCCGGTTAAATTTGGCAGTCAGTCGGTTAAATTTGGCAGTCAGCGAAATATTGGAAATAACTTTGAACAAATGTTGGACAAAACTTTGAACAAATGTTGGACAAAATTTCTGACCAAATAATAAAACAGATTTCAGTTCTGTATAACCAACAAAAGACCACCTAAAAACTTTCAACGTATTGGATGAAGGACCTTACAGAGAGACTAATGTTACGACCATAAAACCACAAACCACCTTTTTTATAAAAGCACAAACCACAGCTAAGAGAGACTATAAAGCCTAGAATACAACCGGGATAATATATTGCCTTTAAATTAGGATAAGGAAGGATTTTTTAAGGGCTTACATCATCCCAGAGGTTGTGCTAATGCATCAGCCAACATTACCACAACAGTTGTTCTAACTTATCCTCTAGTGATCATCAACATTCCCTCAATGATTGTTCTAACTTATCCTCTGGCAATGGCCAACATTCCCTCAATGATTGTTCTAACTTATCCTCTAGTAATCATCAACATTCCCTCAATGATTGTTCTAACTTATCCTCTGGCAATGGCCAACATTCCCTCAATGATTGTTCTAACTTATCCTCTAGTAATCACCAACATTCCCTCAATGATTGTTCTAACTTATCCTCTGGCAATGGCCAACATTCCCTCAATGATTGTTCTAACTTATCCTCTAGTAATCATCAACATTCCCTCAATGATTGTTCTAACTTATCCTCTGGCAATGGCCAACATTCCCTCAATGATTGTTCTAACTTATCCTCTAGTAATCATCAACATTCCCTCAATGATTGTTCTAACTTATCCTCTAGTAATCATCAACATTCCCTCAATGATTGTTCTAACTTATCCTCTAGTAATCACCAACATTCCCTCAATGATTGTTCTAACTTATCCTCTAGTAATCACCAACATTCCCTCAATGATTGTTCTAACTTATCCTCTGGCAATGGCCAACATTCCCTCAATGATTGTTCTAACTTATCCTCTAGTAATCATCAACACTCCCTCAATGATTGTTCTAACTTATCCTCTGGCAATGGCCAACATTCCCTCAATGATTGTTCTAACTTATCCTCTAGTTATCATCAACATTCCCTCAATGATTGTTCTAACTTATCCTCTGGCAATGGCCAACATTCCCTCAATGATTGTTCTAACTTATCCTCTAGTAATCACCAACATTCCCTCAATGATTGTTCTAACTTATCCTCTGGCAATGGCCAACATTCCCTCAATGATTGTTCTAACTTATCCTCTGGCAATGGCCAACATTCCCTCAATGATTGTTCTAACTTATCCTCTAGTAATCATCAACATTCCCTCAATGATTGTTCTAACTTATCCTCTAGTAATCATCAACATTCCCTCAATGATTGTTCTAACTTATCCTCTAGTAATCACCAACATTCCCTCAATGATTGTTCTAATCTAACTTATCCTCTGGCAATGGCCAACATTCCCTCAATGATTGTTCTAACTTATCCTCTAGTAATCACCAACATTCCCTCAATGATTGTTCTAATCTAACTTATCCTCTGGCAATGGCCAACATTCCCTCAATGATTGTTCTAACTTATCCTCTAGTAATCATCAACATTCCCTCAATGATTGTTCTAACTTATCCTCTAGTAATCATCAACATTCCCTCAATGATTGTTCTAACTTATCCTCTAGTAATCACCAACATTCCCTCAATGATTGTTCTAACTTATCCTCTGGCAATGGCCAACACTCCCTCAATGATTGTTCTAACTTATCCTCTAGTAATCATCAACATTCCCTCAATGATTGTTCTAACTTATCCTCTAGTAATCATCAACATTCCCTCAATGATTGTTCTAACTTATCCTCTAGTAATCACCAACATTCCCTCAATGATTGTTCTAACTTATCCTCTGGCAATGGCCAACACTCCCTCAATGATTGTTCTAACTTATCCTCTAGTAATCATCAACATTCCCTCAATGATTGTTCTAACTTATCCTCTAGTAATCATCAACATTCCCTCAATGATTGTTCTAACTTATCCTCTGGCAATGGCCAACACTCCCTCAATGATTGTTCTAACTTATCCTCTAGTAATCATCAACATTCCCTCAATGATTGTTCTAACTTATCCTCTAGTAATCATCAACATTCCCTCAATGATTGTTCTAACTTATCCTCTAGTAATCACCAACATTCCTTCAATGATTGTTCTAACTTATCCTCTGGCAATGGCCAACACTCCCTCAATGATTGTTCTAACTTATCCTCTAGTAATCATCAACATTCCCTCAATGATTGTTCTAACTTATCCTCTAGTAATCATCAACATTCCCTCAATGATTGTTCTAACTTATCCTCTAGTAATCACCAACATTCCTTCAATGATTGTTCTAACTTATCCTCTGGCAATGGCCAACACTCCCTCAATGATTGTTCTAACTTATCCTCTAGTAATCACCAACATTCCCTCAATGATTGTTCTAACTTATCCTCTGGCAATGGCCAACACTCCCTCAATGATTGTTCTAACTTATCCTCTAGTAATCACCAACATTCCTTCAATGATTGTTCTAACTTATCCTCTGGCAATGGCCAACACTCCCTCAATGATTGTTCTAACTTATCCTCTAGTAATCACCAACATTCCCTCAATGATTGTTCTAACTTATCCTCTGGCAATGGCCAACACTCCCTCAATGATTGTTCTAACTTATCCTCTAGTAATCACCAACATTCCTTCAATGATTGTTCTAACTTATCCTCTGGCAATGGCCAACATTATTCCTACATTTGTTCTAACTTATCTTTAAGACCTCAATGTAGCGATAGGATTTGTATTTTCCAGTTAGGCCTAAGAAAGATGTGATTCACGGAAATTTCCGGTACATACCGGTTAAACGTGTCTGGAGGGTCAAGCAGTTCGGGTGGAACGTTAACAAGATTATAACTAAGATTAAGATTAGATTATTTAATTTCCCTCCAAGTAGTTTAATCAGTGTAGAAATAGCTTTTGTTAGTATATATTTGATCGTGAAAAAAAAAAAGTAAATTTTTTTGAAGTTAATTGTATGTTTTTTTTTCCTGATTTATCTTTACTTGGAGAGAATGTCATCAACCCTCGCCTTCCCCCTCCCCCTCTAGTCCAGGGTCAAGCACCGGGACACGTCTGCTCCCTTTTATTCTTGACCAACACCGCAGAACGCGAGTAGTGTAACAGGTTGACCTTAAGAGAGAGGTGAAGGCCGTTTGTCGGAATACTGTAACCTAGGACAGCAACCTTTTGCTGAGCGTTACAGGCAGGTTGATAGGATGTCAGGACAGGGTAGTGATGATATAGGAGTTTATTGACTCCTCGATATATATATATGTATATATATATATATATATATATATATATATATATATATATATATATATATATATATATATATATATATATATATATATATATATATATATATATATATATATACATATATATACATATATATACATATACATATATATATATATATATATATATATATATATATATATATATATATATATATATATATATATATATATATATATATATATATATATATATATACGAATACTTGTTTATGTACTCTTCTCTGTCTGTATGTAGTATACAATGTGTACAATGTTTCCAATTGTATAATTATGTATATATAGACTTATTTAGAGTGGGAGAGGGACTAATTTTTGGGGACAATTCCATCCACCGAAATGGATGGCTTAATTAGGTGGGAGGGCGTATGGTTGCCAACACCTAAAGTCCCGAGTTCTGACCCCGGGTAGAAGATGTTTGTTAGCTGGGGACAGCCACTCTTCTAGGAGAGACATCTCCTAAATCAAACAACTGCTACCTTGTAGTTTGTTCTTGGTTGGACAAAGGCTATGGAAGCAAATCCAAAAAAAAAAAAAAAAAAAAAAAAAGCAGGCTGAAATCAAAGTTATCTCGCCAGACGTCGCATAAAAAAATAAGACATAATAGTGTTGGAGGATATTACACAATTGTGAACGAAGAAAGGAAAGATCATCGAAAGAATGTTACAATCCCAGGCCAGGGGCGTAATGAGGGGGCGGGGGCGGGGGGGGGGGGGGAGGGCGGACCGCACCGGCTGACACCATTTAGGGGGGGTGACACCTAGGCAAAAAAATAACAATATATATTTAGAAAAACTTGAGGGGGGTGCAAATCAAAAGTTTGAAGGGGGGGGGGGGGGGGGGAGGGTGCAAATCGAAAACTTGAAAGTTTGTCCCCGGGAAGGGTCGCTACGCCTCTGGGGGGGGGGGGGGGCGACACCATTAAGTGCCGCACCGGGTGACACCCGACCTCGCTACGCCACTGTTCCAGGCTTAACATAATCGGTGTATTGCATTGATAAGCTCACGGCGAATAAGATATCAAGTTTTAAACCACAAGAACTCCCCACCAAATATTTGATCGAGAGTCGGTGATTATGTCTTGTGATAGTTATAGACTGCTGTATCGAATAGAAGGTCCGTCTACAGCTAAATCAATGGGAAATGGCGAATGTAATCGAGTACCAGGCTTGTAATCGTGGCATTGATGTAACAACTCGAGTACCGGTATCTCGTCGGATCTGAGGAAATTTTCTAGCATCGATTGGATTGCGTCATCGGAGTGACGTCGATTAATATGACGTCAGTCAGTGTGACGTCGATCAATATAAAACTTCAAAGTGCGCCGATCTCTCTCCCCCCCCCCCCCTGATAAACGTGGTGCTAGATTTCTTATTGCAAGTCTTTGATGAAGATTCCTGGGTTTTACCACATTTCTATCTGATGCAGATACGTGTGGTTAAGATATTGCTGGCTCATTAAAAACGTTGGTTCTAAAGTTTGAGTTTGACTGGTAGGCACGGAGAAAAATTTATGATGATGAGTCATTAAGTCTAAAGGCATTCGGGTCTGAAATGTAAAATTAGTCTAGAACATTTTAAGATAGTCCAACATGACGTCATTTCCGTTAGCAGCTTGATAGAGTGTTTTCATGTTCATTTCTATAGTTTATGGTATGATTCTTGCGTTAGAACCACACACCACACACACACACACCATATACCCCACATCGAATATCAAACACCCCACATACCACACACCACACACACCATATACCCCACATCGAATATCAAACACCCCACATACCACACACCACACAAACACACCATATACCCCACATCGAATATCAAACACCACACATACTACACACACCACACACATACACACCGTATACCCCCACATCGAATATCAAACACCACACATACCACACACACACCATGTACCCCACATCGAATATCAAACACAACACATCACACACATCACACACCACACACACCATGTACCCCACATCGAATATCAAACACAACACATCACACACATACCACACACACCATATACCCCCACATCGAATATCAAACACCACACATCACAAACATACCACACATCACACCACACACACCATATAACCTACATCGAATATCAAACACAACACATCACACACATCACACACCACGCACACCATATACCCCTCCATCGAATATCAAACACCACACATCACACACATACCACACACCACACACACACCATATACCCCCACATCGTATATCAAACACCACACATACCACACACACACACACACCCATATACCCCAACATCGAATATCAAACACCACACACACACACACCATATACCCCACATCGAAAATTAAACACACAATACTGGGATTTATATGGCGACTGAATGTAGCTCTATAGCGTCACAATATTCATGTTTAGCGGCGTCAGCATTATACGTTCCACAGAGTCAGTAAATACAAGTTCCAGAGTCAGTAAATACAAGTCCCAGAGTCAGTAAATACAAGTTCCAGAGTCAGTAAATACAAGTCCCAGAGTCAGTAAATACAAGTTCCAGAGTCAGTAAATACAAGTTCCAGAGTCAGTAAATACAAGTTCCAGAGTCAGTAAACAAAAGTTTCAGGACAGTACCGTCAATACCCAGAGTCCCGTGTAGTCGGGGAAAGCCAAGCCTCGTCTGCTGGCTCCTAGGACGTTCGCTGATGTGTAGAGAAATTAATTTTAATAAAAGCGTCAGCCGGCCTGGCGACTTCAAGCCGCCATCAAATAAAGAGATCAGCAAAAATCCCCAACATCATTCATCTGTCTGGGTTGGTGGTACACACAATATTTACAAAACTCGCGTGAGAAGACAAAATCTATCCATTATATTCTATCTACTGCAGCCATTAAGAAGAAGAAAAATATATCAATTATATTCTACCAACCGCAGCCAATATATTACTTAAGATGCTCTTATAAAATTGCGCAGTTATGAAGTTTATACCAAAGGTCTTTATCAGATAAAAGTACAATTTTGGATGCATTATCTTGCTCGATTCTTTTTCCTTTTTAAAGAATTAATTACCGGAATTAACTAATAATCTGGCTCTGTCGTGTAGTAAAGTTCCTCTTTAGACCTAGCGATCTATTGGGCTGATGAAGTAGAGTTCAAATGTTTCTTGAACTTGGCGTATAAAGGGATTGTATTTCAGTACTATGCCCAAACGCGCTTACTTTCCCCAACGTTAGTCAGGTACCCTTTAGAGCTGGGTGGACTCAGGGACGTCATACAGTTGCAAGTCCGAATCGGGATCCGAACTCGAGATCTCCGGGCTAGCAGCTGTGTCATAGTGTGTCATGAAAACAATGTCCTGCACACAGGAAAGTCAGGTTTTTGTTTTTTTGGTTCCAGATCACTAGAAAAAATGGCACCGCCAGACCCGCCCCCTCCACACACACACGCACGCACACACACACACACACACACACTACAGACACCACCAAGATGATCTCAGACAGACGAAGGCATACCTCGTCCTTATAGATGGTGTGATATGCGAGTGAAATATCGATGCATTGAAGTATCGAAATACGATTTACAGTGATACATGTGATTACGGTACGGAGAAAACGGCCAACTAACAAATTACTCAAGTAGAATTAGTTTAAGCCAGCTGTTGTTATTATTGTTATTGTTGTTGTTGTTGTGTGTGAAGGCTATATGTAATGTTTTTCTCCATGTCTGAGCTACACGTGCTTAGCTAATTAAAAACATAAACCTTCGCTTCGGTTTTTTGTGAATATCTTCCTTTTCTAGTGTTTCTGTTATTATTATTTTTTTAAAAATAATCTTGTTATTAGGAACATGATATAGATCAAAGAAAGAAAAAAAACACACCAGCAAAACGAAATATGTCATTGTGTAATCAATAAATAAAAATAGCATCCAAGCCATCAAAGTATCGGACAGCGGTATTTAGCTTTGTGTTATGAATCGATTTATAGGAAAATTGGATATTGAGAAAAACACCCCCCCCCGACAGTGGTCTAGTCGTAATGGGATAGATTTTATAGGTCGAAAAATGTAAGAAATGCTTTTATTTTCACGGTCATTTCAACTCAAGATAAATCATATAACACCCACACACCACATACCACATACCACATACCACACACACCACACACCACACACACCACACACCACACACCACACATACCACACATCACACACCACCTCAAGTATCTCACATCATTGATCGAACATCCCCACACCACACATAGCATGCACCATATCATACACATACACCACACCACATCATACACATACACCAAACCGCCTTAAATTCCACACAGCACACACTAGTGCTTGAGCCCCTCCCCCTCCAATTTCCACACATATTTTCTAGTGATGAGGCTCTTCACTGTCAGGGTACCATCTCTCTGTAATGTGCAAGGTGCTGACTCCACTATCTGTAATGTGCAAGGTGCTGACTCCCCTCTCTGTAATGTTCAAGGTGCTGACTCCCCTGTTCGGTAATGTTCAAGGTGCTGACTCCCCTGTTCGGTAATGTTCAAGGTGCTGACTCCCCTTTCAGTAATGTGCAAGATGCTGACTCCCCTTTCGGTAATGTTCAAGGTGCTGACTCCCCTTTCAGTAATGTGCAAGATGCTGACTCCCCTTTCGGTAATGTTCAAGGTGCTGACTCCCCTTTCAGTAATGTGCAAGATGCTGACTCTCCTTTCGGTAATGTTCAAGGTGCTGACTCCCCTTTCAGTAATGTGCAAGATGCTGACTCCCCTTTCGGTAATGTTCAAGGTGCTGACTCCCCTTTCGGTAATGTTCAAGGTGCTGACTCCCCTCTCTGAAATATGCAAGGTGCCGATCTCCTCTCTTAACATGTGCAAGTAACTGATTCGTTTGTCAGTGATGGGCAATATGAACACCGCCTCTTCCCCCCCCCCCCCCCCCCGTTTTGGCCTGTTGTGCCAACAGACCCCTACATTGTAAATATAAAAAAGATAAGAACATAGACAATGATTTGATTTGCTTTCTATGTAAGCTCACAGCACCCATACAATTAGATTAACTCCCCTTAATTTAGTGACCCCTCCACCCCTCGCACCCCACCCCTCGTACCCCCACCGGATGTCTATCATTTTATTTTTTCCCCTCCCACATTTCAACACCTTCCTGGAGCGAAAGAGATTTTTTTTTCAATAATCTAACACAATTTAATTTCATAAAAAAATAATTCTACCCATAATCCATTTATCTTCTGCTTCTACGTGTCGGCCATTTCTATCACCGATAATTTCAGTTGGAATTTTTTTTTCGCGACTAGATTGCGCAAAACGTTACAAGTGATCGATAATAATGGGGGAAAAAAGTAGCTAGCGCTCTCTTTTTTAAAAGGCAAAAATTGAGCAGTTCGAGGCGAGTTACTCGCCCCTGAGGGCAAGTGCACCTAACAGATTGAATGCACTCTATCAATCAGGACCCTATGACGTCACGGGGATGGCCAGTTAATCTCGTGCCCACATGTGCGGCCAGTTGGCCATTTTTGTTTTGTGGCTTTAATCTGGGTTTTTGTAGTTTTTATTCTAAGCTTAACTGGACGAAAAAGGAGTTTGACATTACAGTCAACATATAGTGTTTGTTAACATTTTGAGTTTTCGGTCAACAATTTGAGTTTGGGGTCAAATTTTTGACACATTGGCGCAAGACTCCCTAGATGAACTTCAACAGTCACGTGTTCGTGACCAAGACGAGCCATCTAGATGGAGGCATCCGGGTATGGTCAGGCATGGAGAGGGGTGGGCGCCGTCATGCGACACTTAGTCCTGGACACTCCACTCTGTGGTGCCCCAACGACCCCTACTGTTAACATACGGTATGGCCATAAGGACAATGACATAATGGTAGGAGACTGTAAATGCGCAACTGTGTAGCTCCAGTAGCGTAGCGAAAGGGGGGGGGGGGATGGGCGGGGGGTTGAGGGGGTGCAAATCGAAAGTTGGGGGGGGGGTGCAAATCGAAATCTTGAGGGGGAGGGGGTGCAAATCAAAATGTTTGTCCCCGGGCGCCTCTGTGTAGCTCCTATTGTACAGCTACTACTGTATAGCTACAAACATAAAAGAACCGTTAACGAAAACGTGTCTACCATTAACCATCTTCTAATTTCACCAAAACAGCAAACCATTCTGGAAATAATATGGCTTGTAGGTTGACTCTACAATAGCAATATGCTCCCCCCCCCCCCAAACAAAGCTTTAGAGCCCCCCACAACAACTACTCACAGCTATAATAGAAATGTACTCGTTCCTCCCCCCACCCCCGTGCCCATCAAAACCTTAGAGCCCCCGTCCGTCCCTCCCCCAACAACTACTCACAGCTATAATAGCAATATACTCCCCCCCACCCGCGGGCCCAACAAAACCTTAAATCCTCCACCCCCCCATAACAACTACTCACGGCTACAATAGCAATATACTCCCCCCCCCCCATCCCCGTGCCCATCAAAACCTTAGAGCCCTTTCCCCCTCCCCCCTACATCAGCTACTCACGGCTACAATAGCAATATATCCCCCCCCCCCATCTCCGTGCCCATCAAAACCATAGAGCCCTTCCCCCCTCCCCCTACATCAACTACTCACAGCTACAATAGCAATATACTCCCCCCCACCCCCGTGCCCAACAAAACCTTAGAGCCCCATCCCCCCTCCCCCTACATCAACTACTCACGGCTATAATCACGAATTTGATCGATCACAAGCAAACACGAGTTTATTTTATTGGTTCTTGTAGTTCAATCGGATTAAAAACAAAAACACGTTGCAACAGTCAGCATGCCATAGCGTCAGACTTCATGACACAGATTAGATGACACAGATTAGATGACACAGATTAGAGGACAGGGATTAGATGACAGGGATTAAGTGTCACATATTAGATGTCACAGATTAGGTGTGACATCATAGCCGTACCAAACTTTTTATATCATCAAGAATCTAATAGAGGTATTTGTTACGAGTAAAATATTTATAACATGCGTAACATTTGTAGCAAGAATAACATTTGTAGTAAGAGTAGCATTTGTTACTCTTTTTGTGTGACTTGTTTCCTGTGACTTATTTTCCGTGACTTTTTTAATGACTTATTTCCTGTGACTTTTTTCCTGTGACTTTTTCCTGTGACTTTTTTCCTGTGACTTTTTTCCTGTGACTTTTTTCCTGGGACTTTTTTCCTGTGACTTTTTTCCTGTGACTTTTCCCTCGTCACCTCAGGCTGACGCTGTAAGGCGCCCAACCTGGCTACAGGAATATCGGCGTGGGATCTTGGTGCTATTGGACTTGTGAACAATTTACCGCCCCAACCCACACACCCCCCCTAAACAAATAAGATTACGCTAATCGAACAAATGAGATTATGGTAATCGAATATTCCTCGGATGATGAGGTCAATTGATTGTTACCACAAAACTGGACTCGACTCGGCCTGTGACGTCACAGCGCCTGTCCACCACCACCACCACCACGCCACCACGATCTACAACATCATGAGTGTGTGGGTCAAAACACAACATCCACTGTCTGTAACGTAAACTGCATAACCCATAACCTGAAACCGGCGTTATCCAAATTGCAACAGGCATAATTTAACCGGCATTATAAAAAAACCAACTGCCTTATCACTAAAATAACCGGCATTATCCCTAACATAACCGGCATTATCCCTAACATAACCGGCATTTCTCCATAACATAACCGGCATTATTCATAATACTACCGGCATGATCTATAAACATAACCGGCATTTCTCCATAACATAACCGGCATTATTCATAACATAACCGGCATTATTCATAATACTACCGGCATGATCTATAAACATAACCGGCATTTTTCTATAATATAACCGGCATTATTCATAACATAACCGATTTTATCCATAATACTACCGGCATGATCTATAAACGTAACCGGCATTTTTCCTAAAATAACCGGCCTTGTCTTCTCCCTAACATAACCTATCCTACCTACCTACCAGCGACCGTCACTACCTACCATAAACAGGTGCATACATTAACATAACACACAGCCCAGTCCGTGGCGTCACCTCTACACTAACCATAACCTTCCCGACCTTACACGCTTACCCAAGGCATTTGGATTGAGGTTGTAGATAACACCCACCTCTAACTACCCAAAACTAGCACCCCTCTTAACTCCAAAGCTAGCAACCTATCAACCCCCCCCCCCCAAAATAATACCCTCCTATAACTCCCCAAATAGCACCCCCTTAACTCCCAAATAGCATCACCTTATCTCGCAAATAGCATCCCCTTGAATACGCAAAATAGCACCCCTTCATCCCCACCAAACTAGCACTCACCCCCTTAAATCCCAACTAGCACCACTTTAACTCCTCAAATAGCACCCCTTAACTACACCAAACAGCACCCCCTCAACCCCCCCCCCCCCTAACTAGCACCCCTTTAACTCCTCAAATAGCACCCCTTAACTACACCAAACAGCACCCCCTCAACCCCCCCCCTAACTAGCACCCCTTTAACTCCTCAAATAGCACCCCTTAACTACACCAAACAGCACCCCCTCAACCCCCCCCCCAACTAGCACCCCTTTAACTCCTCAAATAGCACCCCTTAACTACACCAAACAGCACCCCTGAACCCCCCCCCCCCCCCAACCAGCACCCCTTAACTCTCCAAACTACTCCCCCCTCTAACTCCCAACACCTCTGCCCTTTACCTACCAGTGACGTATTCCAATACCTTCACTTCACATCACCCCCCCCCCCCCCCACTCCCCCACCTGGTTGTAACATCACGACTTGTGCTAACGTTTCACCTTTTCCCTGTGGCCGACTGACAGTGTAGAATAGACGCTGACCTCGTGTTCCGGTCGCAGACTTGACCTTGAGTCCAGTTCCACCTGGGGATCATCAATTGGTTCCGCAGTGACGCCAGACCTGGTACGCGGTGTCACAGAGGGGGTGACACACTCACACACTTCATCCATCTCGAGATAGGAGTCAGGCCGCTTTTGTTTTCTAAAAAAAAATAATTCTGTGCTCGTTTTTTTTTTTTTAGATTTTATAAGCTGCCTACTCGAAGGATTTAGGTGGATAGGCTATTTTCGTCGTAGATTTAGCCTGTGGTTATTGGTTATCCAATCGATTGATTTAATTCAGGAGGAGATAATGTAAGTATATTGACTTAACCTTTGCAAGCGTGGAATTTGATTATCTGCCTCTAATGGGAATTTCCACAAACGTCATAGAAACTCAACATTTTTTTTTAATCGATAACACGGATAAGGGAAATTCTCTCGTAGATTGTGTGTGAAATTTTTGTTTTCATAACATGCTATTTAGTTATTTTAAAAGTGGAATTTATTTTCTGAGTTGTTCCGAAACAAATATAGAATGACGTAAGTGATTTCGGTGAGTGTGTTAGAGGCTATAGAGGATCTGCAAACGATTATTTACGATTATTTTTTTTTTCTCTACTTTTCGTTATGTTGTGTGTTGTGAGCGAACCGCCGCATCAAATCGCAAGGCCGGCAATCGCTGGCTGACTGTTCGATTGTCGGGAGTTGTGGAACTTGGCACGGTGCATTTCAGCAGGGACGGGTCGGGGTAGGTGGAGCGATTTGTACTTGGTGGTGTCTGTTGTAGCTAGTCAAGCCGAGATTTTCCTGACAGACTACATTCCAGGCTATTCTACAACTTTTAATTGATCTGTTACTTTTTTTAAACCCACTTGGCGCACACGTGACCTAGCTAACGGTTTTCAACAGTAAGCATTTTTAAATATTTAAAAAAAAAATTATTTTTTATTTTTTATTTTAAAAAAATTAACTGCTTCTTTTAAACGTGTTGTAATGTGTAGCAGTGAGCGTGTGTTAAAATTGTTTTTTTTTACACTCGAGCGAGCCTCGGTCCGCGTCACTCGTGTGTTATGAGTTGGTGTGAGACAGTGAACAGCGTGGCTAGACTCGACACGGCGCGTTTATCGTCTGCTAGGACTTAGGACGCCGGTAATTTAAAAAAATAATAATTGTTTAAGCCTTTATTTAATTAACTATTTCACTACCCTGCATATATGCTTTGTTTTTTTAAATTACGTAATCTCGCGTGCTTACGCAAAAATTTACTTGCGTATGTTTAACGTAAAAAAATAAATATATAAAAATAACTCTGAATGACGTAACCGAACAATGAGGCGGTGATCTCCCCTGCGCATGCTGTGTTGACAAGAAAACCATTCACTGCTGGTGACGTGTGCATTTCGTTGTATGGATTTCTGTGTGTTGTTTTTTTTTTCTTCTGTGGGTCACGTAAGGTAAGTTGTGACACTATGTATGACAGACGGGCTGACCGCTGGGTGTACAGGTGGGCGGAAAACACCTGTCACATTCGTGTTGTAGTTAACGGTACTGGTGTAACACGCCGGCTGGCGTATGGAAGCTTTTTTTTGACCATATCGATACCCAACTAACTAATTAATAATTAACTAAACCTGGCTCTAAGACTTAGATAAAACCTAGATCTAGTCCTACTAGACCATAGACTTGAGCTTAACCCCAATGAAAACCCTCGACAATGCCTGCAGAAAAAATAAGTAACCTCATTACAATGTTGTTTTAGCCTGGAGGTTATCATAAGATAATCAAATCCCCCCCCCCCAGATAATTAATTATTGCCGGTAATAAGCCTGACTAAAATTAATAAATTGTATCCCCCTCCCCCCCCCTAATCATTGATCATTTTGTCGTGTCAGTGAATTGTATTAAGTATTAGTACACGTGTACGTAATAGCTGTGACAGCTAGTTGTGTACCAAATCTAGCCATACAGCTAGCTGTGTACCAAATCTAGCCATACAGCTAGTTGTGTAGCAAATCTAGTAGCCATACAGCTAGTTGTGTAGCAAATCTAGCCATACAGCTAGCTGTGTACTAAATCTAGCCATACAGCTAGTTGTGTACTAAATCTAGTAGCCATACAGCTAGTTGTGTACTAAATCTAGCCATACAGCTAGTTTTGTACCAAATCTAGTGGCCATACAGCTAGTTGTGTACTAAATCTAGCCATACAGCTAGCTGTGTACCAAGTTAAGCCATGCAGCTAGCTGTGTACCAAGTTAAGCCATGCAGCTAGCTGTGTACCAAGTCTAGCCATACAGCTAGCTGTGTACCAAATCTAGATCTAGCCATACAGCTGGTTGTGTACAAAATCTAGCCATGCAGCTAATTGTGTACAAAATCTAGCCATACAGCTAGCTGTGTACCAAGTTAAGCCATACAGCTAGCTGTGTATCAAGTTTAGCCATACAGCTAGCTGTGTACCAAGTTTAGCCATACAGCTAGTTGTGTCTAGTTGTGTACCAGACACGTGGGTCGCCTACAGTTATTTGTTACAGTCGGTGTGTGCTGGCGACACGTGTTGATAGGGTCATGTGTAAACGTTTGAGATAATAGATAGGTTATACTGACGGCAATACTAAGACAGGCTTGAGACAGACTGGATACATACGAGACAGACTTAAGACAATGCAGAGACAGACTTGACTGGATACACACAAGGCAGATTTGATACATAAGTGACAGACTTAAGACAGACTGGATACATACGAGACAGACTTAAGACAATACAGAAACAGACCGCTATACCACGTGTATAATGTAGCAGCTGGCCACTGATGAAGCTAATTAATTAGCCCCATTTTCCCCAATACACCGGCGGTAGATATACGTCAGGCCTGCTGCGTGTGATTATGTAACACACGGGGTTAAGTTACGTAACAAAACAGGTTTAAGTTGTTAATGTGTATTAGATTGGTTTAAGGCTCCAAGGACCAGTTAAGCCAGGCCTGAGTAGGCCTACTAATAAACTATTTATGGTATGAGAATTTTCTTATAAATAAGAGAAGACATTTTGATGCCTCAAATATTTAGGGGGGGTGGAAGACAATAGCAAGAGCCTGGTTACCCCCCCCCCCCCCCCCAATATGAATCCGCCACTGGTCAGACTCGGTGATTAAAGATTTGGTGTGGATAGACAAGTAATCCATAAAAGTATTACTGCAGTAAAGACATTCAGACAGACTTTTTTAGACATTGATAGCCAGAATTGAATGGACCATATAGACAGTCTAGTGAAAAATCTTGAGTTGCAAAAGTTTCAGTTATTCCGTACAGTTGTCGACACAGGAACGTGAGCACAACAAAAATCGTCTGGTGTAGGCCCTAATTAGATTTGACAATTACACACTTGGTGATTATGAACTCGCTGGATGGTTTCGGTTTCTAGATTTTCCTTTATCTGGCAATAATAATTAATGGGTGTTTTTTGTGTGTTCTTCTTCTTAAAATATTGATGGGAATGGCGTCTTCTAGAACTTAGGTCTTTTGGAGTTTGGAGTTAAGTAAGTCCGTAGCTTATGGTTAGGCTTTGTGTTAAGTTTGGTTAGCTATATCAGCTAGTTTACCATTATCGACTAAAAACCTACTTTCTTCAGTTCGAAAGTCGGACACTGGTATGACCCCCACCCCTCCCTCCCCACCAATTATCAGCTGACCAAAGAAGACAGACCAGACATCACCAGCCACACTATGGGCTAGTTTTTGTGCGAGTCACTGGCGATCAGTGAATTAATTAGTCATCAATAATTAGTTACCCGTGAGATGGACGTTTATCAGTCGATTCGCGCCTGTCACGTGGGCTAACCGCCGTTTCTATTTTTAGCCCACCTGACCTACATTCTCTTATCACCAGCGTAATTTGTCACAATTTACGCTTTCCCAGAGTCCATTTCTCATGGCTGTATCTTTCTCTTTCAACCCATCATTTGTCTATCTGTCACCAATCATCCAATTCTAATCATTATTATTGAAGCAATTAGGCTACGCCCATACGATATTTCAAATCAACATGTGGTCAACAGTCCTAAATAAATCTAACCCACGTCTGTAGCCTAGTTCCCTTTTAGCCCTCGACTTGTAGCTCGAATCGGGATAGGAATAAAAAAAAATAAAAAGTTGTTTATAAGTCAAGGTTTTTGAAAAAAAAGTGCTCAAAGTGCCACACAAATTCACGCTAGTTGTGGCTATTTATAGCCTTCACTCACGTGGGTACCTGCCAGTCACGTGACACGCCAGTTGACCAGTTGCTGGCCACACGGGAGCCACGTGATGCCGGCCTTGTGTCACGTCACACTGCCCGCGAGATCCGGCAAACTGACAGGATTTAATTAGGGACACCACATTCTTTTAATTAAGACAGACTGATTAAGTAATCAGCTTTTATTAGCTGTGTCAGTCAGCGTTTGCTCGCACAAAGCCATTTCTGGGTTAGTCTCTGCTGTTGTGATTAGGGTTAGTTTCTGGTGTGGTTAGTCAGTTGTTGAGTTAGTGTGTTGTTGTGGTTTGGATTAGCCAACTGTTGTAGTACTACATCAACCTGCATGCTACTTTATAGCTACACATCAGTTGCATAAATCTTAGAATACGTTGGGTGACATGCCTTGCTGTGGTGCACTTTCAAATGCCACCCTATATCTCTCCAATTGTGCACCTTAAAGTGCTACCCCATAGGCCTCCCTCTCCAGTGGTGCACCCTAAAGTGCTATCCTATACCTCTCCATTAGTGCACCTTAAAGTGCTACTTTATATATCTCCAGTGGTGCACCATAAAGTGCTACCCTGTATCTCTCCAGTAGTGCACTTTAAACTGCTACCCTATACCTCTCCAGTAGTGCACCTTAAAGTGCTACCCTGTATCTTTCCAGTGGTGCACCATAAAGTGCTACCCTATACCTCTCCATTGGTGCACCATAAAGTGCTACCCTATACCTCTCCAGTAGTGCACCATAAAGTGTTACCCTATACCTCTCCAGTAGTGCACCATAAAGTGCTACCCTATACCTCTCCAGTAGTGCACCTTAAATGCTACCCTGTATCTCTCCAGTGGTGCACCATAAAGTGCTACCCTATACCTCTCCAGTAGTGCATCATAAAGTGCTACCCTATACCTCTCCAATTGTGCACTTAAAGTGCTACTCTGTATCTCTCCAATTTTGCACCCTAAAGTGCTACCATATACTTCTCCAGTAGTGCACCTTACAGTGCTACCCTATACCTCTCTAGTAGTGCACCCTAAAGTGCTACCCTATATCTCTCCATTGGTGCACCATAAAGTGCTACCCTATATCTCTCCAGTGGACGATAACATCAGCCTGTCAGTTTGTGGACCGGGGAACGGATCCTGGTCCTGACATACTGGCTAATCAACGTAACAGGCAGCACTGATCAAACAGGGGAAGATAACTCGGGACTCTTCTCTTGAGACAGTGTTCACCTGACACGTGTGACGTCAACTACCCCTTTTTTCTGTTATAACATTGTCTCCCTCCCCCACCCCATCAACAAAAAAACTATATTGTAGTGTTAGCACAAGACATCATCACGTCATATACTGGTATCTAGGGCCAAAATCGAACGAAGAGAAGTTAACTATGTTAACCAATGAAAGTTAATGACCAAAATGGGGGGGGGGGGGGGGGGGGGGTGTGAAAATAAATTAGGCTTGTTGTAAAAAAAAATGTAAAAAATCAACTCTGGAAATATTCACGACAGAAACTGAACCTAATGATCCTGGTAATTTAATTACTACGTCATTTATTTTTTTAACCGTGCTAATCAATGTTAGTTCCGGTAATTATTATTTTTTGTTAGCTTTCTAATCAGCACGAAAGACGTTCTATATTTTTTTTACCACAAATGTCTGTCTGCATAGATTGATTTGATCCAAAATCCAATAGTTTGGTCCTTATTAGTTAGGTCCTCAATAATTATTTATAAAGGTATTTTACAATCGCGAAGCTTTGAGGGAACTTCGGTCGTTATTAGTTAGTGCCTCAACAGCAAGGGCCCCTCTCTGTTCTGAGTTAGAGCCTGAACAGCAAGGGCCCCTCTATGTTATGAGTTAGAGCCTCAATAGCAAGGGCCGCCTCTGTGTTCTGAGTTAGGGCCTCAATAGTAAGGACCCCCTCTGTGTTCTGAGTTAGGGCCTCAATAATAAGGACCCCCTCTGTACTCTTAGGTCCTCAATAGCAAGGGCCCCCTCTGTGTTCTGAGTTAGGGCCTCAATAGTAAGGACCCCCTCTGTACTCTGAGTTAGGTCCTCAATAGCAAGGGCCCCCTCTGTGTTCTGAGTTAGGGCCTCAATAGTAAGGACCCCCTCTGTACTCTGAGTTAGGTCCTCAGTAGCAAGGGCCCCCTCTGTGTTCTGAGTTAGGGCCTCAATAATAAGGACCCCCTCTGTACTCTTAGGTCCTCAATAGCAAGGGCCCCCTCTGTGTTCTGAGTTAGGGCCTCAATAGTAAGGACCCCCTCTGTACTCTGAGTTAGGTCCTCAATAGCAAGGGCCCCCTCTGTGTTCTGAGTTAGGGCCTCAATAGTAAGGACCCCCTCTGTACTCTGAGTTAGGTCCTCAATAGCAAAGGCCCCCTCTGTGTTCTGAGTTAGAGCCTCAATAGTAAGGTCCCCTCTGTGTTTTGTTTCATACATAGCTTGACAGAAACGTAGTTGTCGGTAGCACTTTGGTGTTTGGCTTTGAAACCATTGGGTGTTCTGTTGACGATTTTAAAGTTTGGAAAATTTTAAACAAGTCACGTAGATTTCATACCCCAGTAGTATTTTCGCTTTTTTTCCCCACCTTTATCTTTAAGTTATAGTTAAAGAAAAGTCAAGGTTGGCTCAGTCATGCGCGCTGGAGCGTATCAAAGTTCAGTGACGTCAATACCTTTTGAAATGAGATTCTCCCGTGAACTTTACTTTGTTCATGTTTAGGGAAATTAGAACCTCGTCAAGGTTTGGATTGGTTTAATGTCACGTCGACACCACATCACACCACACTCTCCTCCACCATAGCCCCCACCCTACCACATTACCCCCACACCTCACCTCGCTAAACAGCCGACCTCTGGAGCCAAGATGTGGTGTTACGTATAGTCACGTGACTTGCCACATCCCTGAGTTGCATATTTAATGAGCCTGGCCGTAGTTTTGATGTAACACTACCCCAGCTAATAACCACCCACCTAATCAGTTTGGGAACCGCTGGGGTGGAGCCTGTATTCAAATAGCCCCATGAAGGGCCCGGGGGTCGTGATAAGTAAACTGTTCGGACGCTGGTCATACCGAGATTTTCATGTTGATTAACATGAGTCCCTTGGTTATCTCAGCTCTAATTGGTACCTGGAATATCTGGTGGGGGGGGGGGGGGGGGGAGGTAATCTAGGGAAAAAATATTTTTCTGCATTCCCGTATGGGTCTGAATGGTTAAAATGTATTTACTATAGATATCCTACGAATTAAAATGCTAGAGGTGGAACAGGTTAGCTCCATTTACAGTTATTGTATATAACAATGATACACAGTAGCCTTTTTTATTATAGTGATGCTTTTAGTATTCAAGTAGCAAAATCCAAATGTTAGCATCGTACTTCTCTCTTCCCATCCGGCAAACTTAGTTTTGGCTTGTACGGCTGCCCTAATCCATTTAAGTCTAAATTACGGTACTTTTCCTTAACCTCACCACGATATCGCAGGAAAATTTTGTATTCGATACTGTCGAAAAAAAAGATTTAAATGTTAATATTGCTGAACATGTGATGGTTTCAACCGGATATTACATCGTTTACTACATTTTCATTGGTCGGTCAGTCGACACGTAAGACGCTTTGAGAGTATCAATTGGCTTTAAGCTCGTCTACACGATGACGTCATTCATTGATGTTTTCTCGATAAAGCCCCACTCGCTGTTGTGACTGTACATTCAGCTGTTCATCTCACGGTGAGTTGACTTATCAGGCAAGGCACGTGACTCATGGAGATACACGCCATTGATCAACTTAAGTCTCGGTGACTGATTCTTCGACACGAGCGTGTTCTTGTGTTGGTGTGTAGTGGGGCGGAGACTAATTTTCTGATCTCATTTCAGGGGACTTGAAGCTATTGATGCGTGCAAGCTAAGCGTGACTATGAGACAATGAGATTTCAATCAAAGACCGTAAATCACCAATTAGTAATTAATGGTAATCCTAACCCGATATCTAGCCCCAGCTCGAACCAGAACTGAAATCCAAGCCCCGACGAAATAACCCGTCCTTTTACAAGCTTTTATTACACTCACTTTCTGTGTCGTCAGTCGTCAGTCTGTCTAGATCGAAACGCCGGAGCGAAAATTCGGACACTTCTAACTGACAGATACGGTTCGTAATTGGTACATGGGTCAAGGCATGACGACAATGCATCGTGACCTTCAATTTGACTTATTAATATTTTAGACCTATCAGGACGGTCCCAATTATATTGGCTCTCCAATTATCAACCCCCAAACCTTCAAAATACCGGAACAGTCTCTCTCACTCTCTCGACCCCTGTTAGGGTTAGAAATGAAGGTTAGGATATGCGGGTTAGACTTAATCAAATGGGTAAGTAATCCATTGTATTTTCCGTAAGTCGGAATCTTTTGACCGGAAATCCGACCTGATCCGACCAAGTCTCAATCCGCGGCTCTATTTTTGTGTGGCGGATCATCTAATCCTGTCCCTTTTGTGGTGGTGTGAATAGCATTGGGAAAATAGAATAAGGGGGTGGGGGTGGGAGGGGGGGTACTAGTCTTAGACAGAGCCAGACTTTCTGAACACTTCAACGTGTAGCCTACATCTGATACTCAGCTTAACAATGTATTTTGGTTTATTTTTAAGTTTTAAAAAAAATGTGTATAGCTTAAAACTATATCAGCTCTTATGAAATGATTGAGTCATATACACTGTGGCATGATCTGATTTAAATTTAAAAATGTATCTGACAAAAAAGTCACTTAGGTGGATTAATACAACAAAAGATGTTTGTGTCTGTGTATGTGTATGTGTGTGTGTGTGTGTCTGTGTAAAGAATTGACGGCAAGACTAAGGGCGGCTGTGTGGTAACCAGAGAATTTGGGTTATCTTTATGAAGTCAGCCGGTAGTACAACTTTATCAGTGGCGGCACCATGCTCGCCGTTTAATGGGGGACCTCCCACTTTATGTTTAAATCGTGTAACGCCTTTACAATTTATTTTACTACTACTTTTGTGTTTCTCCACTAGATTGCAGTGGTCCGGTAGGACGTGTATAAATATGTAGGACGTGTATAAATATGTAGGACGTGTATAAATAGGTAGGACGTGCATAGGACGTGTATACACATGTAGGACGTGTATAAATATGTAGGACGTGTATAAATATGTAGGACGTGTATAAATATGTAGAACGTGTATAAATATGTAAGACGTGTATAAATATGTAGGACGTGTATAAATATGTAGGACGTGTATAAATATGTAGGACGTGTATAGGACGTGTATAAATATGTAGGACGTGTATAAATATGTAGGACGTGTATAAATATGTAGGACGTGTATAAATTTGTAGGACGTGTATAAATATGTAGGACGTGTATAAATATGTAGTAAGTGTATAAATATGTAGGACGTGTATAAATAGGTAGGATGTGTATAAATAGGCAGGACGTGTATAAATATATAGGGCGTGTATAAATATGTAGGACGTATATAAGACGTGTATAAACATGTAGGACGTGTATAAATATAAGCTGCTGATGCTCGTTAAACGGCCCTTGGTGTAAACTCTTTGATACGCCCATGGGAGGGATATCAGCGAGAGGCGTAATCGATACGGTTACCCGCCCAATCAATAAAGGGAGGACTCTTCAATACAGAAAACGAAATCTAGCCCAAGATGCACATATGAGTAATCGAAGCAAAAATGTGAGAGGGGAGTGGGGGGGGGGGGGGTTAGGTTGGATGTGAGGGGGTGGTGAGGTTGGGGTGATCGCCCGATGAGTCTGAGGTCGAGACTGGTTTTTCTTGCCTCTTGTAGTGTTGGATGACCGCTCTAATTCAATCATTCAATCCTCTTGCTGGCCGAGTGTTGAATGACCGCTCTAATTCAATCATTCCATCCTTGATGCTAGGCTAGTGTTGAATGACCGCTCTAATTCAATCATTCCATCCTTGATGCTAGGCTAGTGTTGAATGACCGCTCTAATTCAATCATTCCATCCTTGATGCTAGGCTAGTGTTGAATGACCGCTCTAATTCAATCATTCAATCCTCTTGCTGGCCGAGTGTTGAATGACCGCTCTAATTCAATCATTCCATCCTTGATGCTAGGCTAGTGTTGAATGACCGCTCTAATTCAATCATTCAATCCTTGATGCTGGTGTAGTGTTGAATGACCGCTCTAATTCAATCATTCAATCCTTGATGCTAGGCTAGTGTTGAATGACCGCTCTAATTCAATCATTCAATCCTTGATGCTAGGCTAGTGTTGAATGACCGCTCTAATTCAATCATTCCATCCTTGATGCTAGGCTAGTGTTGAATGACCGCTCTAATTCAATCATTCAATCTTTGATGCTGGCCCAGTGTTGAATGACCGCTCTAATTCAATCATTCAATCCTTGATGCTAGGCTAGTGTTGAATGACCGCTCTAATTCAATCATTCAATCCTTGATGCTAGGCTAGTGTTGAATGACCGCTCTAATTCAATCATTCCATCCTTGATGCTAGGCTAGTGTTGAATGACCGCTCTAATTCAATCATTCCATCCTTGATGCTAGGCTAGTGTTCAATGACCGCTCTAATTCAATCATTCCATCCTTGATGCTAGGCTAGTGTTGAATGACCGCTCTAATTCAATAATTCCATCCTTGATGCTAGGCTAGTGTTCAATGACCGCTCTAATTCAATCATTCCATCCTTGATGCTAGGCTAGTGTTGAATGAGCGCTCTAATTCAATCATTCCATCCTTGATGCTAGGCTAGTGTTGAATGACCGCTCTAATTCAATCATTCAATCCTTGATGCTAGGCTAGTGTTGAATGACCGCTCTAATTCAATCATTCAATCCTTGATGCTAGGCTAGTGTTGAATGACCGCTCTAATTCAATCATTCCATCCTTGATGCTAGGCTAGTGTTGAATGACCGCTCTAATTCAATCATTCAATCTTTGATGCTGGCCCAGTGTTGAATGACCGCTCTAATTCAATCATTCAATCATTGATGCTAGGCTAGTGTTGAATGACCGCTCTAATTCAATCATTCAATCCTTGATGCTAGGCTAGTGTTGAATGACCGC
Source organism: Physella acuta (assembly GCF_028476545.2). Lineage (NCBI taxonomy): Eukaryota > Metazoa > Mollusca > Gastropoda > Physidae > Physella > Physella acuta. The sequence goes on along the minus strand of NW_026731896.1, from coordinate 78,186 downwards.
TCTAATTCAATCATTCCATCCTTGATGCTAGGCTAGTGTTGAATGACCGCTCTAATTCAATCATTCCATCCTTGATGCTAGGCTAGTGTTGAATGACCGCTCTAATTCAATCATTCAATCATTGATGCTAGACTAGTGTTGAATGACCGCTCTAATTCAATCATTCAATCCTTGATGCTAGGCTAGTGTTGAATGACCGCTCTAATTCAATCATTCCATCCTTGATGCTAGGCTAGTGTTGAATGACCGCTCTAATTCATTCATTCCATCCTTGATGCTAGGCTAGTGTTGAATGACCGCTCTAATTCAATCATTCAATCATTGATGCTAGGCTAGTGTTGAATGACCGCTCTAATTCAATCATTCAATCATTCAATCCTTGATGCTGGCCGGTGTAGCTGTTGAACCTACTCAGCAAATGGTGACCGGATATTGGGTCGATGTCTGGGAAATATAGGGTTAAAACGTGCAAGGGTGTTCTGAAAATGGTTAAAACGGATTGGTGTTGTGAAATAAAGGGTTAAATGCCCGGATGTTGTGGAATGAAAGAGTTAAGTGGCTTTATGTTGTGAATAGGGGTAAATGATCTTACACGGTTATAGTTGACGTTATGAAGTAAAGGGTTAAAAAAGATCATATGATAAAGGGTTAGATGTATAGATGTCTGTACGTTTAGTTGTAAGTGGTTGAGTGGGTACATTGTTGAAGGTTATCGTTAAAACCCTGAGAAGTACTGTACATTTCAAGCAGGCAAGTAAACCATTTTAGCTTACATTATAAGAAACAACGCGAACAAATGGTAGACATTGCAAACAAATTTTTTTAGTATAGCTGAATACATTTTTAAAAATAATCCAGCTGTTACACCTTTACATTTGCTTATAATCAGAATCTTAGCTTTGATGTACGCAAGCATTTCAAGGGTCTACTGAATGTGGAGACTGGCATAAGAAGGTTCTAGAGAGTTGTACTCTAAAAGTCTTAACTCCAACTTACTAGCAGACGAGGAAGTTCAATAAAAGTAACCAGACACACACTTAAAAGTAGACCAGTAAATCTTTCAAGGAGGTTAAAAAGTGGACGAAAGGGGAGATTACAAAGTAGATTGCAAATATAGATTTTAAAAGTAGATACAAATACGCAACATATCTGTTAGAAGTGAATGTAAGGGATAAATCCAAAATCGATTTCAGAAAACTAAAACTTGTAATCTTTAGATTTAAGACCATTGTTTAAACGACTACACAGAAATATGGATTTAGGTATCGTTTTGTCGATACTAGAAAAAAATGTATCGATATGGGTAATTGACGAGTACCATTTGTTTCGAGCAATAACGGATAGTTTTTTTTTACCGTTATGTTTTATTTCTCGAAGTGTTAAAGGTTTTTTCAAGACTGTTTTTATTTTCTTGCTTCAATTGTGTTTGTTTAGATTCCCCCCCCCCCCCCCACACACACAACAAGGCAGGGCGGTTCTCGTGTTTTAAACCCCAAGGGAATAGTCCCTTCTAAGGTGTGTTTAATTAGGGGTAAAGAGAAAATGTATCATTTGCTTTGAACTTTAAACAGCTAAAATTGTTGTTAAACTAATCGGAGTAAACTTTGAGGGATGAAGCGTAAACATTCTTTAGTGGTCCCTGTGAAATAGATTTAGAACCACTGTCTAGTATAGTAAATCCACCGTCTTAAACTTTGTTAATTTTTTTTTTCTTGAATTAAATTTTACATCTCTGTGCCGTTATAGTCCCCCCCCCCCCCGGTTCCCAACGTAGATCAATCGAGATATGTGGAGCAAATATTTGGATGCCGTCTTAGTAGGGAGATGGGGTGTGTGTGTGTGATTGTGTGTGTGTGTGTGTGGGGGGGGGGGGGGGAATTCACGTAGTTTAAAATCTTCGATGGATGGGGTAGTTTGGATGACAACCAGTGTTTCTTCCAGACTTTTTTCTCCGTGGGGGGGGGGGGGGGGGCGGTAGACTTTCTTCGGTGGGGGGGGGGGGGGGCGGACATTGTTAAAAGTATATATTTTCTATATCATTTTCATTTCGTTCGGGGGGGGGGGGGCGGTAGACTTTCTTCTCCCCGTAGAGATGCCTGGAAGAAACTCTGATGACATCTTAGGGGGTGTCACGTGGTATGCCAGCAGTGATATCTCCTGGCGAGTCGAGCAGACGCTATAAAACATTGGTGACGAGGGCTGATACACGGGAATGGTGTCTTGTAAATAATAATGAACTCAAGTTGTTTTCTTAACCCTTCCACACGGTACTGTGGTGTGTATGTGGGGTTTAAACGGGGGGGGGGGGGTTAGGCAGCCATGGAAAGTGTGTGTGTATACATGGTTATTTGGCCGTCCATATATTGGGTTTACATTCGGTTATTTTTGGCCGTCCAAATATAGGGTTTATAAATGGATGGTTTTTTGCCGTAAATATATAAATGGTTTACAGTAGGATGTTCTGGCCGTCCAAACATAGTGGTCTAGTGTAGGATGTTTTGGCCGTCCAAACGTAGGTATTATAGTTTTGGCTATTAAGAACACATATCTTATTGTTGTGTGGTGACATAAATGGCCGTCTTGAGATCTCAAGTTTGGGGGAAAAAAAATTCATCGTAAAATTACTGAGCCATGTTTTTTTAAAGGTTCTACAACTGTTGCCTTGTGTAGGCTGTTTAGAGTGTTAACTGGTCAGTTTAAAGGTCTACAACTGTTGCCTTGTGTAGGCTGTTTAGAGTGTTAACTGGTCAGTTTAAAGGTCTACAACTGTTGCCTTGTGTAGGCTGTTTAGAGTGTTAACTGGTCAGTTTAAAGGTCTACAACTGTTGCCTTGTGTAGGCTGTTTAGAGTGTTAACTGGTCAGTTTAAAGGTCTACAACTGTTGCCTTGTCGGCTGTTTAAAGCTGGTCAGTTTAAAGGTTCTCAAATTTTGAAAGTTAAAGCTTTTGTCGGCGGCCAATGTTTCTCCCAGAATGGGCGACAGGCTAACCTAACCAAATTTTGAAAAAATTAACTTTTGCAACGTAGGCCGCTTGAATGGTCTACTTGTCAATTTCAAAAGGTTCTCAGATTAAAAAAAAAATGATTAGCATATTCGTCTGTTTATGTTGTCAGTTTGCCAAATCGAATGTTACAATCGTATTATAGATAACTCTGTTGAACTAGGATATTTTTATTGTTGATTTTAAAAAGTAAATGGAAGTAATTGTGTTTCAGATACAATGAGTAAACAGAGGGGACGAGTTAGATATATGTAGCTTAGCATATATAGACGCCATCTATATAGTGTATGTGTCTGTCTTATTCAAATATATGTAACTCAACTCATATAGGCGCCATTTTTATAGTTTATGTGTCTGTCTTATTCAGATATATTTAGCACATATAGACGTCATCTGTATAGTGTATATCTTATTCAGATATATAACTTAGCACATAGAGACGCCATCTGTATAGTGTATATCTATTCAGATATATGTAACTTAGTACATATAAACGCCATGTTTATAGTGTATGTGTCTGTCTTATTCAGATTTTATGTAACTTAGCACATATAGACGCCATTCTTAAAGTGTATGTGTCTTATTCATCAGATTTTTAAACATGGGACCAACAACCCCGAGCCCCAAATAACCTGACATACACATTTCGAAAACTGATTGAATAAATTCACATTCATTAGTCTAGGTGTTACTTCAGATCGTAGTCGACTCAGCACAAAGCTTTCCGGGCACGTCGCCAACACGACACAATGGGTGTATGTGTAACCGTCACGGACCCTCGACCGTGTGCGGATTGCCTGATCCATATTTCTCGGTCTTTGTGTAACGTTTTTCAAATTCTGAAGTAATCTACATTTACGTTTTTTTATTAAAGCGTTAGATCACTTGTGCATTTTTAAAAAAAAATGTTAAAAAAACAACCTAGATAGTAATTACTGTCCAGGTTTTTTTTTTTACGGAATGTTACGACCGTTGGTGGAGTTGAAAAGACTTTACCGGCAACTGTAGACGGTTTACCGTTAGAGTTGCTCTGACTTTTGTCTTTGCCGGATCCGCTCTGTTGAACCCTGGCAAAGGATATTTCAGACGAGCCACGTTGCGAGGGCCTGGGTCAGCCTTCGGTTTATTTCTTTCTTGTTTCAGCATGTTCAGCAAAACTCAATTTTAGTTTACTAGCAATCTGCCCGTCAGAACCAACGGGGACTGGTAATTTGGGTTGTATAATTTTTTTTTATTGCGTGTGCGTCAAATACGTATGACAAATGAATATGAACATACGCGTGTATAAAAATGATTCATTAGGGAAATGTGTGTCGGAGAATGCGCAGCGTATGTGGTAAGTGTATATTGCGAAATAATTCTTATTATTAATTTTAATGTAATTAACGGTGGCATTAATTAGCGCAAGGTGTTATTTTTTTTCAACACGACGGCAGTAATTTTATCCGCGCAAGTCCTCAGCTGCATATTGCCGAGTGGGCTGAAATTCTGTCTAACTTGTCCTTAATTTTCGGTTGTTTTTTTTAATTACAAATTCGGCTCACTCAACAGAAGACATCGGCGATTTTAAACTTCTGACCTGGATACTCTAGCTTTACAGCGGGCTTGCTTGTGCTTGGGGGGGGGGGGGGGGGGGGAATCGATTTTAATGTAATCGCATCTCAGGGGCTGCGAAAGTTAATCGTTATGTGATAGCAGGTTTGTGTGTGATTTAGCGTGAGTATCTTTTGTGAAATGTAGATCAATAGTTTAACGTGTTTATCATTAGTTGAGCAGTTCAATATTCTAGCGTGAGTGTCGTTTGTTAAATGAAGGTCAATATTTTAACGTGGGTGTCGTTTGTTAAATGTAGATGAATAGTTTAGCGTGTTTATCATTTGTTGAGCAGATCAATATTTTAGCGTGGGTGTCGATTGTTAAATGTAGATCAATAGTTAGTTTCTACAAGCTTTCACAAGACGCGTTTTATCTTGTTGGGATAGTGGCTAACCTTTTCGCCCAGCTGATGTTTTACAATTGAGTAGGCTGGATGAAGGAATTAGGCTAAGGTGGGGTGGATGGGGAGAAGAGTGGGTGGGAACGGTGGGTGTAGGGGGGGGGGGGTTGCAGGGTGAGGACGGTGGGTGGAGGGTGCCGTATCAGACAAAAACTTCCTGTCGGCGCCAATCAGCCGTAACGCGCATCTTCACACTTGGCCGGTATCTGGAACAGATCGGTCCGCACGTCACGTCGACCTAAATAGACGCGTGACGTCAGCGGGGTAGAGGCGAGCGCGCGCCTCGTGAGCGATTTTTTTTTAGCACAGCTGAGAGTGTAAACAAACATGCGCTGGCGAGGCTGCTCCGTTGGCTCCATGCCTATATATAGCTGCATACCCTGGTCTTTATGGGCTTTACGTAACGTTGTATTGGGAGGGGGGGGGGGGGTGGACGTGCCCAAACATATAATTATGTAGAACTATGCGTATATGTATATGTTATGTAAATCGAGTTGTTTATACAGTAGTTTTGAAATGCCATTGTTGAAGGTAATTGTTATTTACAACGTAAAGACCATTTACATTGTTTAGTGAGTAAAATAAAGAAATGTCCTGTTTAGTAACAATAAGTCCCGGGTTAGTAAATCCATTCGTAATGTCCCGGTTTAGTAACAAAAGAACGCCTTAGGGGGCGCCAAAATGGGTTGGAAAAATAAATTAAAAGGTTGAGGGGGGTGCAAATCGAAAGTTTGAGGGGGGGGGGGTGCAAATCGAAAAGTTTGTCTCCCGGGCGCCGGGAAGGGTCGCTACTAATGTCGCTATTAATAGAAGAATGTCCCGGTCTATAAAAAACAAACTACTCCACCTTTTGAGTTGAGTGTTGACAACAATTTTGTTTGTACTAAAATGCTAACGTTTCTTTTTTATCTTTGTAATAGTTTTATCACTAACCATCAGTAATAGTTTTATCACTAACCATCAGTAATAAAATGTTATCTCTGCAGTTTTGAAATGGGCTGGTTACACGCGGCAATGGTAAACACACGAGTTAGAGTTTAACGTCCGGCTAGGTTTGTGTTTTCTTAGAACTTCTAGCAGCCTATGTTAGTTTATGAGAGTTCTAATGTGCTAAAGGGTTATGTAAGTTAAACGTTCGGTTAGGTTTATGTTTTCTTAGAACTTTTAGCAGCCTATGTTAGTTTATGAGAGTTCTAATGTGCTAAAGGGTTATGTAGGTTTGTTTGTGAGAGGCAATTTAAAATGTGTTTATGTGTGTGTATTGGTGGGTGTGTGCAAGTTTATGTGTTATCGATTTACTTTCGCCGGTGTAAAAAAAAAAATTGTTCTGGCACTTTGTCAAACTTGTGTTCTCTGCGTGCTGCTACCAGTACGCCTCACCTTAGGGTATGGCGCCATCAATTTCAAGTTTTAAACCCGGGTCCTGGGGAGGGAGGGGGGGGGGGTGGAGTGAGTTCTGAAGGTAATGGGGGGGGGGGGGCATCCTGATGGTGCAGCCTAATGCAGATAAATCGAATCCATCGGTCTTAACTAATTAGGGATTCTGGGATGATCCGCTACAACCCAGTGCGGGGGTTCTCAAAGTGTGTACCGTAATCTAGGGTAAGGTTGTGCATGTGATGTAAGTACGGTGTAAACACTGGCATGTTTGTAATGAGAGCCCCTGACGCTATGAATACAAGACGTTGCAATAGTCAGTGATGTTTGTAAACTATTTGTTTTATTACGCTGTGTGTAGGAAATTATTCATTTCGGGGTATACCGTGAAACAAAGACTGAGAACCGCTATGAATACAAGATGTTGGTTAATGTTTACAAACGGTGGCTTTTGTTTCCCATCTGTCGCTGTGTGGGGTGTGTGGGTGGTGTACATGAAAGTGTGGGGTGTGTGGGTGGTGTACATGAAAGTGTGTGGGGTGTGTGGGTGGTGTACAGGAAAGTGTGTGGGACGAGTGGGTGGTGTACATGAAAGTGTGGGGTGAGTGGGTGGTGTACATGAGACTGTGGGGTGAGTGGGTGGTGTACATGAAACTGTGAGCGGAGTGGGTGGTGTACATGAAAGTGTGGGGTGAGTGTGCGGTATACATGAAACTGTGTGGGTGGAGTGGGTGATGTACATGAAATTGTGTGGGACGAGTGTTACATGAAAGGTTAACTTAAGCAACCGAGACAATAGAAGCAATAGAGCGTGAACAGACCTATTGTTTCTCCAGATCTGATGCTATTCTTGTCACCCGCACACCACGCGATATGTAAATACAAGAATAATTTATGTCTCCAACACACAAGTTCAAACACCATCGTTTTGGTTTTTTTTTTTTTTTTTTAATTTCTGCCTGCATCTCTGTAAATGGTTAAAAATAAAGTTTCTATTACGAATGTGGCGGTCCGTGGGGAATTTGAAGTAGAGTTTATCTGATTCTGTGACCTAAATATAAGAAAGATAGTGTGGTTAGCGAATGGTCCGCCGTCTTTATTTTCCCTAACGTAAGTCGGGTACTCATTAGAGCTGGGTGGACTCAGGGAAGTCTAAAGACCTGAGCCCTGGATCTGAACTGAAGCTTCAGACTATCTAAACACTTAGCGCAGATACATACAGTTGGAAAGACATAATAACAAAGTATATGACAGAAAAACATGGAAGGATAACACTGGTATTTAGTCCTGAGATGTTTTTGTGTTAATCAACAGACTACTCAGGTATGGTAAACAGGTACATTAAAGATTTGTTAAAGGTTTCTTAAATTCCAGAATAAACGGAGGAACTAATTAAATTAATCGCCGGTAACAAATTAGATTTGGCTGGCCGCGTGTTTTACATTATGGTAGTGCATGTACGCTTGGAGTCACTTTTGGGAATAAGTAGGGGCAGTAATCAGTGTGGGTTAATTACCTCCCCTTGTGTGACGTCAACGACTCGTATATCAATCGGCGAGTGGGGTTCTAAATATTTCAACACGGATAATTTATGCGAGGCTATTTTTTATACAATAGCACTGACAACTACCCTACTGTGCGTGTGTGTGTGTGTGTGTGTGCATTGCGTGTGTGTGTGTGTGCATTGCGTGTACGATAGTTTCGTCATCTATTGTAGGCTGTAAGGGGCCACAAGCCTGCAAACTCTAGGTTTCGAAATAAGGGAAATAACAATTTGGGCATCCAATTCAATTTCGTCACCCCCCCCCCCCCCCACACCATTCCGATTTATTTTTTAGTAACGTTTTTTTTTTCCCCGGATATTGGAATGTTCTAAGAATAATAAAATAGACAAAAGTTCGAAAACCTAATTACGCGCCACCGAAGTAATTATCATGGAGACTTGTATCTCAGTTTGCGGTCATCTGATAAACATAGATCCATTGTCCAGGTATCCCCCCCACCCCCAAAAAATTGCTTCCACATTCACACATAACTAACCGTACAACAAAAATGTTACTCAATTTTACATGTTTAAAATTAAAATAAAAACCCGTTTCACATCTTCAATCCAATTAACGCGATTAATTAGTCAACCACAACAGAAACTCATTAGGTGAGTTGTCTAGGTCACGGTGACCCATTGACGGGTTATATCGTCTGCCGGTGTTATCTAATCTTAACTCGTGATCGCCCCTGTTACATAAGTATAACCTAACTCGGTCTAAAAATAGCAAGACAATATGGAGATACATGTGTAATAAAAGCTGCACTATGTTGACATAAAGTTTTATGGTTTGGTTTGAGAGTATCACGAGTGATAGAATGGGTGGTGCATGTGTCTATGTCAGATATAAATAGTAGAAATGTGTAGTATAGGTGTGTGGTATAGGTGTGTTGTATAGGTGTGTGGTATAGGTGTGTGGTATTAATGAGTGGTATAAGCGTATGGTATAAGTGTGTGGTATTTCTTTACTTAGCATATTTTCTTAATATATTTCAACTCTCTTTACTTAATATATTTGAGCTTTCTTTACTTAATATATTTCAACTTTCTTTACTCGTATATTTCAACTTTCTTTACTTGTGTATTTTAACTTTTTATCTGCCACCTGGAATTCCCCATATGGACTGATGAAGATGACGCTAATTAAAAAAGTAATTAAAAAATAGTAATTAGAAAAATTCCCTCGTTGATGAATCTTTGGTCCATTTATCTGCATATTAATGAGGTTAAACTGTCGTTTGGAGTGTTTTGGAATCCACATCCGGGTCATTAAGCACGTGAATACAGAACGAAATCCTAGCCAGGGATTATCATGAAAATATGGACATCCGCGTCAGTTAAGTTGGTGGTTGTTACTGTGGTCAGCTTGTTTAGTAATGTGGTTATGGTCAATGGTGCTTTGTACGGACACGGTGTTACCGTTCGTGGTTTTACTTTCAAGATTGTTGTGAAAATAGGTGTTGGATATAGAGTTTTTTGGTAGGTTTTTAAAAAGTTTTATTTACACATTCTGAGTAGTTGAGTGTTTTTATATAGGCGAATATAACTCCTTGTAAAATTAATATTTGTATCCTATTTTAGTGAAAGCACTCAGAATCCTGCCTTATTTCTTTGGGAGAGTGTGTTCTGTTTATGTAACCCATAATGGGTTAGGCTTGTGGATTTGAGTTAGTGTAGCCGTGTGGTCGAGTGTTGCTAGCAAAGTTTCGCCAAGCTGGCTAAGGTTCGAATCCTGATGGGTCCTAATGTGATCTTTAAGTGGGACAGATTCCTTGTTGTTGGCTATTGTATAAAAAATATTTCAGTAAACTCTACCTCCACTTTATAAAATAAATTCTTCAGTAAACTCTACTTCCACTTTATAAAATAAATTCTTCAGTAAACTCTACTTCCACTTTATAAAATAAATTCTTCAGTAAACTCTACTTCCACTTTATAAAATAAATTCTTCAGTAAACTCTACTTCCACTTTATAAAATAAATTCTTCAGTAAACTCTACTTCCACTTTATAAAATAAATTCTTCAGTAAACTCTACTTCCACTTTATAAAATAAATTCTTCAGTAAACTCTACTTCCAGTTTATAAAATAAATTCTTCAGTAAACTCTACTTCATGAGGTCGGACCCCTAAGGTCCTTGTACCAAAAAAGTGAAGTCTTCGTTTATGTGTAGTTAATTGTGAAAACAAAAAAAGATAAACTTTTTGGATAAACGAAACAAAATACCAGCGACAGTTGTTGTAACGTGCTTCATTCGCACAATTTGGTGTCAGAATATCGAGATAAGGGCACGTTCAATTACTGGTATCGATACCCCCGCGTCTTGTTATCTTGTAGAAAAGCCAGGTTTCGTCACGTCCCGGTAATCGATTCGATCCACAGAGCTCCGGTGGAAAAACTAATTGAATTGACACACACAGACAGGTGGGATAAATTTGAAAACAATTTTTGTATTTGGCACCAGTCAAAATAGTTGGGTGAATAGCCGCGTTGAAAATAATTTTAATTTTAGCACTATGTGTGTAGATAACTGCGTTTAAAAAATATTTTTTCAGCACAAAGTTTTTAAATAGATACGTTGAAATTAAGTATAGTTTTATCGCTGGTACAGATTTTGGTGCGTTAATATTTGTTAAGAATAATATAAAGTTTAGCAAGAAGTTAAAATTGTTTTTTTTAAAAATAATTTTTGCTTAGCAGCTTTCAACTGGTCAATTCGAAACAAAATAGACATAAAAATAATAATCAAATACGTTAGCATTTACTACATGGTGTAGTTATGTGATAAGGGGGGGGGGGGTGGTCTATCCATTGAGCCACTCTCTCCCTGTATAAAAATAGATCTATACAGAAAGCGAAAAAAAATCGACAAACCGCCCCAAGCGTTATGTGCAGTTACGGTATTTCTCAATAGATTAAGTCGCCGTTTCATGCATTGATCGCTTTTGGACACGATCTGCAATGGCTGATATGGCTAGGTACAGCACAAAGGCGATTAGTGGTTTAGCACAGCAGGGGGTAGAGGAGAGGGGGGGGGGGTGTGCCAGTTGGGTGTGTGTGTGGGGGGGGGGGGGGGGGGTATTGGATATGGTGTGCGGTAAAGCTGGCCGGTCACATTAGCCGTACAGACACGGATACAGGACATGCCATGTCAGCTTTTGTCCTGGTGCGCCGCGTGATAAGTCCTGGTGGGACTTTAGGACACGTTGATCGACCCACTAAGGCATATGCCCCTCAGTCGTACTAAGACATATGCCCCTAAGACTTACTAAGACATATGCCCTTCAGACGTACTAAGGCATATGCCCCAGAGAAGTACTAAACCATATGCCCCAATGACGTACTGAATCAAATGCCCCACTGTCGTACTAAGACATATGCCCCACTGTCGTACTAAGACATATGCCCCACTGACGTACTAAGACATATGCCCCACTGACGTACTAAGACATATGCCCCACTGACGTACTTAGACATATGCCCCACTGTCGTACTAAGCCATATGCCCCACTGACGTACCCCAACAAGAGCCCACGTAATGATCACGACCCCAGTTTTCCGAGATTTTTGTGCGCATCCAATTCAACCATGGATGTACGACTTTCCGGTAAACCCCGATTCTAAATCGATTCTTTTGTTTCCGCTTTATTTACCTGTGACGTGGCCGGCGACACACCAACTCGCGTCGTTGTCCATCAAATGTGTTTCAATTGACACGCGTGAAAACTGGCTTACTTTTCTCGTGCGGTGGACGTGACCCTTGACCTTATTGATTCAGATGGGCCAGATAAAAATTCGCCTTGTGGGGAGAACTGGGTTTTTAGCCACGGGAGATATCAGCTGGTCTGGCTTAGCCCGGCTGGACGTCTGCTGTGTAGGGCTTGGACTCGCCCAAAAGATTTTTAAAATTCTTAATTCATCTTTCTGATTCACAAACACCACGTGGTACTAACATTTTTTAAAGGCTTAAAATTACAGTAAAGTAGTTGTTTTTTTTTAAAATTAAATTAAAAAAAAAATGTAATCATCAATAGAAGAGATAACACAGAGTTCATCTGTTACTTTGACCTGCGCTTATCAACGGAGTCAGTGGTTACATTAGGCACGGTCACTATTTTATGAATGGCAGACACTTTTATTTGGAAATGACCGTTAGTGCTTGATGAGACCGCATTGTGAGCGAGTAAATAGCTATTCATGTTTCAGATTGTTGACGATTTTTGTAATTTTTTGTCAAAAGAAAAAGAAATCGAATTTTGTTCCAAGCTTTTATTTACCTTGCTTCCTCGTTATGTCTGTCTGTCTACATCGAAACGGACGAGCGAAATTTCGAGCACTTCTAGCTGACTAATTTCTCTGAAATTCAGTATGTGGGTCAAGACTCAATGACAATTTTTTCTCAGTTCACATTTGACTTTATTTGATGACTAAAGTTTTAATGAATTGATTACAATTTTATAAAATTCGTAGGGTGTCCTACTACTATTCCTCACTTTTATAAGCGCATTGTCATTGTTCATTTGGTGCGCAATTGTAATAGTCATGAAACTCTATTGTATTAAAAAAAAGTATTTCATTCTGTATTGGCGTGCCCTTACGACACGCACAGATGGCATATAAGCCTTAGAGATGCCTGCTTCTGTTTTTAAGATAAGCACACAACATGACTTAATAAGCAAACTAGAAAAAAATCAGCAGCATTCGACATGAGCAATAGTCCTGACCTATAGGACGAGGGTAGACTGAAAGCCGATATTTCCACTCATCAGACCAAAGTTTGCCCGGCCAAAACAAAATGTCCACAGTTTCCTTCCACTCATCAGACCAAAGTTTGCCCGGCCAAAACAAAATGTCCACAGTTTCTTTCCACTCATCAGACCAAAGTTTGCCCGGCCAAAACAAAATGTCCACTGCGACCGTCTCCTTCAGACGAAATTAGTCAACGTCTGCAGTTAGAAGATATCTCCCGATATAAGTATTGGAGAAAATCGATACTGGTCTGATTGCCCTTTCACCCTCTGTCCACTAGAAGCTGACTAGTTTTTTTTTTTACTTTAACTTCCGGTTTTGTTAAAGAAAGAGATTTAACTTAGTGTACGTTATCCAGTAATGTATATTGTATAGTTACGTATTCGACTTAGCAGCATCACTGAAAAACAAAATTTGCTGAAGTTTGATTCGAAACTTATTGGTTTTGACGACTTATGAATAGTTTGCTGTTGATCTTTGTCTCATGACCAGTTCGCTGTTAGTGCTTACGTTAAGATCAGCTGACTGTTGATAGTTGACTTTAGACAAGCTGACTGTTGATAGTTGACTTAAGACCAGCTGACTGTTGATAGCTGACTTAATTATTCACGAGCAGGTCAGGATTCTTGACCACATGATCCAGTAACCGTGTCCTGCTTGACGTCATCGTACAAGGCGAGCTGTCCATTACGTCGTTACGTCATTGTAGCCTCCGCGTGACATGAAGTGTCCATCAAATGGACAGTCGCGATGTTAGTATGTAGTGGCTAGTTTAGGTTGATACCACGATATAACAAGGCATGGATCTTGTTCGGCTCTAAAACAATGGATCTTGTAGGTTTACTTCAATCATCTTCGGAACAATATTGATTTACCTTCCTTTTGTCTGTTTTCAGATAAACCAAATGTAGAATTTACCAAGTGACAAGATTCATCAAGGAAGAAACAAAAAACTTGACACAGACCAAGAAAAAAACAACCAAGCAACAAGTTTCGTTACTTTTGTTCAGAAAACTCTAAACGTGGAATAATCCCTGCCAAGTTTCGACCCCACAGCGTCAAGTTTCTCTGTGTGGTTTAAGATATCGCCGTGTGGTTTGAAGATTTCGCCGTGTGGTTTGAAGACCTCGCCGTGTGGTTGAGGTCCCGTCTTGTGGCTGAGGTTTGTCTGCCGTGCCCCACCCACCATCATTCTGGAGCTAGTCTTGACGTTAGACTCGGGCCTAGGCGAGTCTGGCAGCAGTCATCTGCTCATGTCAGATGACTTTCTGACCCCTGTGGATAGTCCTCCGTCTAATGAAGTAAGTAGGACATTGTCCTTTTTAATTCTATGGGACTTTCGTTAAGGTTTAGACCCCTATCTAATAATTATAGTGATCCGTCTATTGAAGTAAGTAGGACATTGTCCTTTTTAATTCTGTGGGACCTTCGTTAAGGTTTGGTCCCCCATCTAATGAATATAGTCCTCCATCTAATGAAGTAAGTAGGACATTGTCCTTTTTAATTCTTTAGGACCTTCGTTAAGGTTTAGACCAATAAAGTAAGTAGGACATTGTCCTTTTTAATTCTGTAGGACCTTCGTTAAGGTTGGTCCCCCATCTAATGAATATACTCCTCCTTCTAATGAAGTAAGTAGGACATTGTCCTTTTTAATTCTGTAGGACCTTCGTTAAGGTTTAGACCCCCATCTAATAATTATTGTGCTCCGTCTATTGAAGTAAGTAGGACATTGTCCTTTTTAATTCTGTAGGACCTTTTTTAAGGTTTGGACCCTCATCTAATGAATATAGTCCTACTTCTAATGAAGTAGAACACTGTCCTTTTTAAACGATGTAGGACTTAAGTCAATTAATTGTGGTCTAATGAAGGAAGTCGAATATAATTAAAAAAACTAAATTAACCGTTCAAATCTGACTGTCAATGGGGCAGGCGGAGTTAAGTTCACTTGTTTCTGTGACCCCTGCATATGAAGATATAATGTAGTCACAATTTTCCCAGCCGCCTTTAACGTGAGTTAGGTACCCATCAGAGCTGAGTGGACTCAGGGAAGTCCTACGGAGCTGAACCCGAAATCAGAACCCGAGACTTTTGGGTTAGCGTTCGTACGCTCCCATTCGGCATATTCCTATATAATGCTGTAGAACATAGTCACTTAATTAAGGTCTTGTCTTCAATCAATAAAGTCGTTGGATCCTAATTTTCTTATAAAGAAAAATATGGCATTGTGCTTTATATGAGAAAGTATCCTTTGCGTCTCATCTAAAAATAATACGTTAATTTTAGTCAATTAAATAAGGAATTAAGTAGTCCTAAGTCCTCCAGGTAATTGTTCCTCTTAAGGTAAGTAGGACATAGTCCTCCATATTGCAGAAATTTTCCGTTAAATGAAATAGAACAATGCCCTCTATTAAATGAACTCTTATAAAAATTCGTTCAAGTAACAATACGGTGTTGTTAGAAAGTTAACTTACAAGTCTTAGGATCGGAGAACATGTGTTAGACTCGAGTACAAAATGTTAGGATCGAGTACACATCGTATGATCGAGTACATATTTTATAATCGAGTACAAATGTTAGGATCGAGTACACATCGTATGATCGAGTACATATTTTAGAATCGAGTACAAATGTTAGGATCGAGTACACATTGTATGATCGAGTATATATTTTAGAATCGAGTACAAATGTTAGGATCGAGTACACATCGTATGATCGAGGACATATTTTAGAATCGAGTACAAATGTTAGGATCTAGTACACATCGTATGATCGAGTACATATTTTAGAATCGAGTTCAAATGTTAGGATCGAGTAGGCATCGAAAGATCGAGTACATATTTTAGAATCGAGTACAAATGCAAGGATCGAGTCCTAGTGAAGCTACCATCTCAGAGACCATCATTATTATCTAAGACCAATGATGGAGATGGGTGATGCATGCGCATTAGCCTCTAAAACTTGTTTATCTTTTTCCGTTTTGGTCAAAGTCAGTTTTTAGAAGCCACCATTGTTTTTCTAATGATTTTTTTTATGATGAGGCGGGGGAGGGGAGGCGTAGGGACATCTTCATGTTCGGTGGTCAATCATTTTTATTACATGTCATTTGACATCGAAATAACCGGCTACTTGTCATGTGACATCTAATGCCAGACGTCGCTGTGACGCGATATGACTTGATACGGTCTGCGTTTGAGAGTGGAGATAGCCGCGTGACATGCGCGCGCGCTCTAGCGGAAGAAACGGAAGCAGACGAGGGAAGTGCGCGATATCCTCACTGGTGCAAGCAAGATATCTGCCGCCAGCAGAGGACCCCTGATATGGAGGGGTCACGGGGAGTAAAGACCCCTGATATGGAGGGGTCACGGGGAGAAAGGACCCCCATGTGATAGGGCCTGTTTTTAAATGTCGGGGTGCGACGTTATCTCACACCCATCCCGCCACTTCTGATACCATCACGTGTGACGGTTCAAGTTAAATCAGGTCACGATTTCATCAGACGTGTAATTAGTTAACTAATCAGAAAATACAAGTTCCGGTTGGTATCGATTAGTCGTACTCGAATACATTGGGTAGTGTTTGGACTTAAGTTAGGACTAAGGTTAGGTGTAAGGTTTAGTCTAAGGCTTAGACTAAGGTTAGGTGTAAGGTTAGGTCTAAGGCTTGGACTAAGGTTATGTGTAAGGTTAGGTCTAAGGCTTGGACTAAGGTTAGGTGTAAGGTTTGGTCTATGGCTTGGACTAAGGTTAGGTGTAAGGTTTGGTCTATGGCTTTGACTAATGTTAAGACTAAGGACACTGGTAAAAGTTTAATTATATTTGCCTGAAAGAAACACTGAGTGAATCGAAGCCATCTTGTCTTGAAGTGTTATAGATAACAACTGTCTTAAAGCAATTTCGATAACACTCAGTGGGATAACGACCGGACACAATCGAGGGCGATAGTTTGTGTGGAGAGCTGTGGAGTGTGTTCTTGCTGTTTCATGGTCCAAAGTGTGACCCTTAACACGCTACGTGAAACTGATAACCGAGTCCGCCATTTTGGCTCCGGCCTTGACCCGACGCAGCACAGTCACATTTAAAACGCGCTGGTCACTGGTCTATTTTTAGCGCTGGGCGTCTCCGATATATCGGCATCGGATTTTTTTTTTGTAGATTTTTCCGCAATCGATTCTTCTGGAACTCTCTGGACGTGGAGGGGGGTAGGGGGTGGGGGTGAGTATTGAGGCCGCGGCCATGAAAACGAAATCGTTAGATTAAAGGTTGTCCTAGCAAGCCGTTAGGTAATTGCCTTTCCCTTAGATGGGGGCTTTAGGAAATGGAGACAAAATAAATGCATTTGGCGTTAGATTCCTGCCCCCCCCCCCCCCCCATCTCCCCCCTCACACACCCTCCCTCCGGGCGTGAGTAATGGACTGTAATTAGCCGAAGAGACTAGGCGGAGCTCAAGTTTCAGACAAATAGCAACACCGAATGTTGCCGACTATTTCACACTAAACGTACGCTGTTGGGGTGTTTAAATCAGGGGTTCTTAATCGTTGGGGTACCCGTCCCTTCTCACTAAAAACAAATACTTTTAAAATTAATGTTTATTTTTTTTTCCTATGCAAAGACTAAACTTTTTAGAGTATTGGTCTTCACTTTGAACGTAGCTATTTATAGCGTAGGTCTATCGCACCATTTATTAATGTTCGAATGTAAACACTTTCCACATAATGAGAGCCTCTGGTTCTAGAGCTTGTTGATTGAGGTTCAGGTTGGTTGCACTCACCAAGACAACCATGGACCTTGTCACCATGACAACCATGGCACTTGTCACCATGACAACCATGGCACTTGTCACCATGACAACCATGGCACTTGTCCACCCACCCCACCCATAACAAGCATGGGTTTGTCAACCACACACCATGACAACCATAAACCTAGCCAACCACCCACCATGACAACCATAAACCTTGCCAACCACCCACCATGACAACCATAAACCTTGCCAACCACCCACCATGACAACCATGGGATTTGCCCACCACCCACCGTGGGATTTGTCCAGCAACATCTGCGCCTTTTAAATCCGACTGCGTCATGATGTAATCCAGATTAGCCGAAGTCAATCAGATTTCCCTGCTAGAATTATATGCTCCCCCCTTCCCCCCAATGCTCCCCCTTCCCCCCCCCCCCCATCTAAAACGTTACACACATTTTATTTCAACCCACTTATTTCAACCACAGACTTCAACTAAAAATTGTGAACAATTTTGCGAAGTTTATTGAGATCAATTTATTGACCTTTCACCCCATTTTTTCATTAAGCATGATCAGTTTTAATTGTCAATACGTGTGTGTGAGTGTGTGTGGTGGGGGGGGGGGGGGGGTAACTTAATAAAAATTTTAAAATTCGATACGTTGCTGTTTTTAAAATTCTCTACAGGTGCGTTAACCCCGCCTATAATTAGCAGGTAAACGATGTGTGATATTAATTTGTAACTTAAGTACTTGTTTTATTTTTTACATGGTTTTGTTGAATTTTAGAAGGGATAAAATTTAGCATTCACATTTTTGGAGATTATGTGACTTGTGGTGGTACCATAATGACATTTTTACATTGGAGGGACGGTGGAGGGTTGACAGTGCGTTATGTTGTCTCAATAAACTTTTGACCCTGATTAATGTAGGTCACGTGTCCGGTGCCAGCCAATCGCATACCCAGGGATTGAGTCACGTGATGAGGGTGTGGCTGTTGACATATAAAACTGTTGTAATATGATATGATATAATATAATATATATATAATATGATGTCCAGTAAGTCTTCCAAAGCCAGCAACATTTCCCTTAAGATAGATTTTTTTTCTATGCTGGCCCATGTTCTGGATGTTGAATTTTTTGTAATTTTTTTTGAGGGGGGGGGGTTGTTGTGATGGTTGAGGAGGGGGGCAACCTCATTAGTCTATGTACCGACCTTACTCGTCACGGCGGGCAAATACTCCCGTGACGTAGTAGTTTACTTTGACGTTCGTCAAAAGCTGACCATCACCATCAGATCTCTCCACGAAGAGGAATCAGAGGAAGAGGTGGGACGATCAATATAATCTGCTCAAAACATTTAGAGTCAAACATAAACTTGGGAAAGTTCCAAGTCTTAAACCCCAAACTTGGCATACAGCCCCAAACTTGGCACATAGCCCTTAACTTGGCACACATTCCTTAACTTGGCATACAGCCCCCAACTTGGCATAAAGCCCCCAACTTGGCATAAAGCCCCAAACTTGGCATAAAGCCCCAAACTTGGCATAAAGCCCCAAACTTGGCATAAAGCCCTAAACTTGGCATAAAGCCCCAAACTTGGCATAAAGCCCCAAACTTGGCATAAAGCCCTAAACTTGGCGTAAAACCCAAACTTGGCATAAAGCCCTAAACTTGGCATAAAGCCCTAAACTTGGCATAAAGCCCCAAACTTGGCATAAAACCCAAACTTGGCATAAAGCCCCAAACTTGGCATAAAGCCCTAAACTTGGCATATAGCCCCAAACTTGGCATAAAGCCCTAAACTTGGCATAAAGCCCTAAACTTGGCATAAAACCCAAACTTGGCTTCAAGCTCCAAACTTGCCATACAGCCCTAAACTTAGTATACAATCCAAAAACTCGGCACACAGCCCCTAAGAAACTTGGCACCAAAGTTGAAAAAGTCAAAACATTGGTTTTCAAAGCAAAACTGAGTGGAAATTCTTAAAGCAATCAGCTGTTGTTTTAAAGAACCCTCCTCCCAATTTTGTCCCTGACTACACGTTAGATGTAGAATTGGTTCATGTTCACGGGCTTAAGATATTGTTAACGGTTTATGTCGGTTTTTAGTATACGTTCAATGTTGGGGATTCGATTCTCCATTCATTAGTGTTGATGTAATTACTGACCGTGTACCCGCCAGCCACCCGAATCCTCCCCTTAACGCCCGTGTCAGCTCCGTGAAATGATCCGTGTATAGCGTAACACAGGTGGCAAATAGAACCGTTTGGACACACCAGGATCCGCGTAACTTGCTCCGGTTTTTTAAACCAGTGGCTAAAAATAGTTTAAACAGTTTTTAAAATTATTTTTTTTCTGCTAGTAACTAGTCACGTAGTAAATCTCTTCACCCCTCCCATTCACTCCCCCCCCCTCCTTTGCTTAAGTTTATATCCTGTTCCGCTGAAAAATGTGTCGTCATGTCTATTGCGCATGCGCAGTGTGCCTAAGGAGACTGCACCCAACTTCTGTTACCAGTTCAAGGCTGTTTACTATCCAGAACATGTGCCACATTCATCACCCTATACAAGTTTTTATTTTTTTCATATTTTTAAAGGCCTTGAAATATTCTTTGGACCTTGTTTTTGTAAGTGTGTCAGGTTTTTGACGTTGTGAAGTATAACGCGACAAAATCTAATGGGACTACGTGCGCTTAGTGGCGTCACTCGGATGGGGTGCATGTGTGTGTGCGAGGGGGGGTGTTAATATAATTTATCAGTTGAATGAAGGGGTGGTTTAATTACAATCAGTGTTTCTTTTAGAAATTAGAAATTTTTCTCCGGGAAGGTTGGGGGATGAGGGGGGGGGGGGCACCTTTTTTTCCCCAATTATTACTATGAGGGTGGACTGGCTGTGTCCAAAAGGTCTTGGGCATTTTAATAGCGACCCCCCCCCCCCCCAACCCCAGATTGAAGTTTTCAATGTGGTATTATTTTCCCGGTAGACTGGCGGGCCAGTCCACCCCTTACAACTATATTAACAATATATATATATATATATATATATATATATATATATATATATATATATATATATATATATATATATATATATATATATATATATGATAAAAAATCTGGGTAGAAGCTTTGTAAATTTCCAATCTTTGTCTCGCTATGTGTAAAAAAAGTAAAAAAAAAACATATTTCATAAAGCTTCCGTGTCCTTCCTCTCTCTCTGTATATATGAGTGTGAAAAGGGGGGGGGGGGATATTCGATTTCTTAATCCTACGTAAGTCTTCATGAAATAGATATTAAAGAAAACAACATAAATAATCTGTCTAAAAACTCTAATTAGCTGGAATGTTATGTTTTAGATAGTATGCTGGAACAAGACAATCTTGCAAAAGATTGTAATGTGGCTTTAAAAATGTAAAACTCCAGTATAGAGTATCCACATGATTTATATATGGCGGTGTCCTGTCACCCCACGCCCCACTCGGGCGCTAGCTAGCGAAAACATGGCTGCAGCGATATTAGTGGGCTCTAGCTTAAGTCATGCCTGACTGCAGCCATATTAGTTGTCTCTAGCTAAAGTCATATCTGACTGCAGCCATATTAGTGGGCTCTAGCTAACGCCACGACGATGACCGTCAGTGGCCGACATAATTTTAACGCCCCCTTTTCTCCTAGCTTTCCCCGAGATTAAATCAGCATCTCATTTGCATAATCTGTCTTAACATGATTAATCAACATAAATTAAGCCACCGCTATGCAGGTGAAGCATGATGTCCCATTAAAAGGAATTTAAAAATAATTTATATGCGTCCGTCTAGAGTCTAGAGGAAAAATACAAGTCCAAAAGAAATCTATTTCTAGGATAGGTATTAAAAATGTGGGTTAACTAGGGCTACATTTTGGATTACTCCACATTTAAACTGGGGTTCAAGAAAGAACAAGAAAGAACATTTTATATTTTTACGTGTAACCGCAGACTAAGGGTTTTGATATATAACGCTGGGTGCGTCAAGTGGGGGCCTGCTAATTCGCGACCCCATTCATTAGGATAACAATGAATATCACTTAACGCTTGAATAAACAGGTTCGTCAGTGCACCCCCCCCCCATTACCCCACCCCTACCATTTTCCCCCTCCCCAAAGGTGTACTATATGCCTGAAAGAAATTCATGATGCGACATGACAAGCCCAAAGCGGTGTATAATCCATCAAAACCACTTCCCGGATAGAAGTAATCATAGTCACAGCAGTGGTACTTTTTTTCTGGGTAGACTTAGGCAGCGAAACACCGGTATGTTAGGGCGAGTTGACATTTTGGTCTGGTATTTTTGTCCAGGGCTGTTTGACTCGAATACTGTAAGACTTGATATTCCGCTTGCAGAATTATATATATTATAATATATTTTTGTTAATGTCTAATATAGGTATTTTTAATGAAGAGATTTTATTAATGTTAAAGATAATTAATGTGGCGAAGATGTATCAAAGAATTCGCTTCAATTCATGTGTGTTTTATCAAATTTGAGTCAAACGTCTCGGTGAAATATGGAATTCAAATTTGAGTCAGATTTTTTAAGTCAAAAGGAGGCGCCAAACTTTTAGCTAGAGCTAAGGAAGAAACATGTTTTAAGCTTAAGACTAATTAAGACTAATTAAAACTAATTAAAACCAATTAAGTCAAGTAGCCCAGACTGTATTATTCAATGTTTGAGCCCATGTTAAAGACGTTTAATTATCTCACTTCAGCCCCTGGTCTATTAGTGTAACCATATCAAACCTGAGATCTGCGTAGCTATCTAGTGTTAAAGTGTGTAGTTATCTAGTGTTTAGGTGTGTAGTTATCTAGTGTTAAAGTGTGTAGTTATCTGTGTGTCGCCTATCTTAAACCGTGTAGTCATCTACCCGGATCTAGGCCAACCTGAACGATCAAACAGTCCCGTCAAGGCTGTACATGTCCGGTAACATACAGCGACTTAAGACACACGAGTAGGTTCTAATTAAATGATGTGTTTTTAATGACGTGTGTTTATATTAATTAGTTGGACCGTATCCTTCTACTAAATAAAACTTCTTATTCCGGATACAGTCGGTGTGTAATTGTTAAATTATCTCCTCAACTCCTCCCCCTCCCCCCTCCACGCTTTTGTGTTATAATTTAAAAATATAATAGCGTTTATTGAACTCTACTGAGATCTATATATAATACAGTGTTTTTTATTGGATAAGAGGCCTAAGAGAATGGTTTTGATTGGGTGACGGAGTATAAAATCTATTTGACCGGCTTGTTTTGTTTGATGCGTGGTTCAATAGTTGTATTCAAAGAGTCAAGTTTGTTTTGTTCGATGCGCGGTTCAGTGATTGTATTCAAGTCAAGTTTGTCGGCGGTTTAGAGCGATACTTGAACAGGGATCTTCTACAATGGTTTAAATTTGATCTGTGTTTAATGGGGAGGGTTTTTTTTTTTGCTAATGAGTGGTTTTAATGGGGGATAAGTTAATTGTGTATTGTGGGGGAGGGGGGTTGTGACAAGACAGGTAGCTAACAAGAAAAGACATGTTTGGAATGTAAGAAAGGGGGTTGTTAGCAAGAGGGGTGTCTTTGGACAAGAGGGGTGTATGTGGACAAGAGGGGTGTATGTGGACTAGAGGGGTGTATGTGGACAAGAGGGGTGTATGTGGACAAGAGGGGTATATGTGGACAAGAGGGGTGTATGTGGACAAGAGGGGTGTATGTGGACAAGAGGGGTGTATGTGGACAAGAGGGGTGTATGTGGTCAAGAGGGGTGTATGTGGACAAGAGGGGTGTATGTGGACAAGAGGGGTGTATGTGGACAAGAGGGGTGTATGTGGACAAGAGGGGTGTATGTGGACAAGAGGGGTGTATGTGGACAAGAGGGGTGTATGTGGACAAGAGGGGTGTATGTGGACAAGAGGGGTGTATGTGGACAAGAGGGGTGTATGTGGACAAGAGGGGTGTATGTGGTCAAGAGGGGTGTATGTGGTCAAGAGGGGTGTCAGTGGTCAAGAGGGGTGTATGTGGACAAGAGGGGTGTATGTGGACAAGAGGGGTGTATGTGGACAAGACGGGTGTATGTGGACTAGAGGGGTGTATGTGGACAAGAGGGGTGTATGTGGACAAGAGGGGTGTATGTGGACAAGAGGGGTGTATGTGGACAAGACGGGTGTATGTGGACTAGAGGGGTGTTTGTAGACAAGAGGGGTGTATGTGAACAAGAGGGGTGTGGGGTGTATGTGGACAAGAGGGGTGTATGTGGACTAGAGGGGTGTATGTGGACAAGAGGAGGTTCTGTGGACTAGAGGGGTGTATGTGGACAAGAGGGGTGTCTATGGACAAGAAAAAAACCCAGAGGAAGCGGTTTGATAATGCAGTCATCTAGGGCCATCTAATATTTGTATAAGACCAATCACAAAACCTTGATACGCCACTACAGGTAATCACACAATACAATCACAAACACCTGCAAATCTGGTACTGAGCCTTGTTTTGTAACATCTTTTTTTCTTCTAATTAAAACGTCCTGCCGTTGCCTGAGCCTGACCCCTCAGCTTATTAGTTGATCACGTGGGGTCTTTAATCCTTCCTCTGATTACCAAGTCCCCAGTCCCGACTGTGATTGGTTTATTGATTGGATCCCACGGAATTCTTTGTCTACGTAATAGCTAGCATCGCGTTTCCTCCGCTGTCAAACAGCTGCCATTGTTCCTTGGTGCACCTTGCTTTGGTTCCAGTGTTAGCCGTGGCCTTGAGAAGAGCTGTCGTTTGAGCAGGCGTGAATTTGAGCCAGGTTTTTGCCGCATTTGCTGTCCAGGTTTTCACCTGCCTGTTTGCGTACTTTTACTTTTTTTTTTTGTTTGTTTGGTTTTATGTTCATCAGGTTTAGGTTCTAGCTTAGACGTCATGTTTTTTTGGCAACCCTGTCTGTAGGTGTTTTTTTTTTTTTTTAGCAACCGTTGACTTTGGCTAGAGTGCCGATCTGTTTATCTGGCATGACTTAATGCGTTTCGGTTAAGTAGCTATACAGTTTTAAGGCTTGTAACCTTTCGCTAATGCTAATTTGCTGTCAGTGACGTAGGCTTTGGTTATGACGTAGATGCGCGCGGCGTAGTCTGTAGCTTACGCTTCTTGTATACGTCATAGAAATACCTGGGTGAGTAGTGCCCAACACACATACCTGCAAATGTCAGGTTTTCAAGACAGGCCTCATATTGCACACACTCCCTCTCCCCCACCCACATCCCCCCCCCCACCAAGAGCACATCAATAAGGACTTGGGCAACAAGATAAAGTACCAACTCCAGATGGGGGACGGGGGGGGGGGGGACTGGGGGTAGGGTTGGGGGGGAGGCTCTTTGTCTCAGGACGATCGCTTAGGTTTATTTCTTTTACCTTTAACTAACATTTTTCTGTAAAGGTCAGCTTGATTTCCACAGCCGTCTTGTTTGGCGTCTGCCCCCCCCCCCATCCCGCCTGCACCATCTCAAGAGAGCAGCATACCTTTTCTTTGTCTCTTCCCTAACTACTCCCACGTCGTATCCCCCCCCCCACCCCCCGGCCTTAACCAGATGCCAATCAAACAACAAGTTGTTTCCATTTTCAACCGATGAAAACATCAACGTTATGGTCCCATAGTTTACCAACCTTACACCAGTCAATGACCTTAATAAGGGATTATCGCAGTCTATTTTTAAATTTAAAAAACAAAATTTCCCATAGCGCAATATCTCGATCTATTGCATGAGACCGGAAATTCCCAAGTTTTTAACAACGAGTGTGTTGTTTTTGAGAGTTTGATGATACGCGTATCGCTTGCCCTGTGACTAAAGAGGAAGTGGCGAGTTCACGGAACCATGGTAAATTGTTTATTTCGTATCAATAAGATTTCGGTTTTTTAAACACAAAATTCGCATCTAATTTACCCAATTGAGAAAAAAATATTATTTTTAAATAGAAAATATGCTTTAAGTAGTGTCCGCCCCCCCCCCCCCCACCCTCCGGAAACGATAAGTGCCCCCCCCCCGGAAGTTTCAAGTGCACCCAATCCCCTGCTAAAAAATTGTATACACTAAATACTATTAATTACTTAATATCACTTCTAGTACCGTTACGAAACCCCCAAATATTTCCACGTACTCAATAAAGCTGGGTGTGCTCAGGAGTGAAGACCCCCCCCCCCCCCCCACTACCGATCCTGATTGGCCGTACATTTGACATAGTGCGGCGTGCAAGGGATCTGGGCCGGTGTACGATATATACCTGCAGGGCCGGTGTACTTTGGACAGGGGAAGACCAGGTGTGGTTTAAAGATGCGTAGGTTTGTACCTCGTGATAAGCTTTTCCTTCTTTCTTTAAAGAGAAAAAAAAAAGGTTTTTGATCACTGAATAGATTCAATAGGGGTGGTGTGTGTGGTTGGGATTAAGATGTGTATAGGGTGCATTGTGTGGTGCGAGATATACCTCACTCCTGGGAAAGCAGAGGGGGAGGGGTAGTCGGAAAAATATTTGAGACAAAATAGATCAGTCTAAGTGTGTCAGGACATTCCTATTGTGTTTAGACTGCCCTCATAAGCCTGGTCGGTACTCGTGTGTTTAGACTGCCCTCATTAGTCTGGTCAGTACTCGTGTGTTTAGACTGCCCTCATAAGTCTGGTCAGTACTCGTGTGTTTAGACTGCCCTCATAAGTCTGGTCAGTACTCGTGTGTTTAGACTGCCCTCATAAGCCTGGTCGGTACTCGTGTGTTTAGACTGCCCTCATAAGCCTGGCTAGTACTCGTGTGTTTAGACTGCCCTCATAAGCCTGGCTAGTACTCGTGTGTTTAGACTGCCCTCATAAGCCTGGCTAGTACTCGTGTGTTTAGACTGCCCTCATAAGTCTGGTCAATACTCGTGTGTTTAGACTGCCCTCATAAGCCTGGCTAGTACTCGTGTGTTTAGACTGCCCTCATAAGCCTGGTCAGTACTCGTGTGTTTAGACTGCCCTCATAAGCCTGGCTAGTACTCGTGTGTTTAGACTGCCCTCATAAGCCTGGTCAGTACTCGTGTGTTTAGACTGCCCTCATAAGTCTGGTCAGTACTCGTGTGTTTAGACTGCCCTCATAAGCCTGGCTAGTACTCGTGTGTTTAGACTGCCCTCATAAGTCTGGCCGGTACTCGTGTATTTTGGGAGTCCTGTTATGTGAGGATTATTTCTCGTGTGTTAAGGCAGTCTTAGTAGAGTGGTCCTGGTCTGTTAGGGCTTGACTGAATTTACAACACACTTGAGATACAAAGTCTGCCGTACACATAACACAGCTTGTGCAGACCGCATATCCTAGAAACACACCTGGCTAAAACTCTAGCCATCCTAGACCCCAGGTAACCCAGACCCCAACTAACCCAGACCCCCAATTAACCCAGACCCCCAATTAACCCAGACCCCTAATTAACCCAGACCCCCAATTAACCCAGACCCCCAATTAACCCAGACCCCTAATTAACCCAGACCCCCAATTAACCCAGACCCCCAATTAACCCAGACCCCCAATTAACCCAGACCCCCAATTAACCCAGGCCCCTAATTAACCCAGACCCCCTACCAACCCAGACCCCCAACTAACCCAGACCCCCAACTAACCCAGACCCCCAACTAACCCAGACCCCCAACTAACCCAGACCCCCAGATAACCCAGACCCCCAACTAACCCAGACCACCAACTAACCCAGACCCCCAACTAACCCAGACCACCAACTAACCCAGACCCCCAACTAACCCAGACCCCAAGTAACCTAGACCACCAACTAACCCAGACCCCCAGATAACCCAGACCCCCAACTAACCCAGACCACCAACTAACCCAGACCCCCAACTAACCCAGACCACCAACTAACCCAGACCCCCAACTAACCCAGACCCCAAGTAACCTAGACCCCCAACTAACCCAGACCCCCAACTAACCCAGACCCCCAACTAACCCAGACCCCAACTAACCCAGACCCCCAACTAACCCAGACCTCAGCTAGCCCACAGACAGCTGTAGGCAACAACAAACTTCACACACGATTTATTTTTTTTAATCTTACAAATGTTTGAACACTACCCACTACTTCTTACCCACACCCCCGTCTTACCCCACCCCCGTCTTACCCCACCCCCAATAAAAAAAAAACTCCAGTAAATAAAACCACCCTTCTGCGTGGTTTTCATCACCGTGGTGCCGGCAGCTCTTTGATTCACGTCTGTTCCACCTTTTGGCACAAAGCCCTCGGTACGCGTGTTCTAGCGCCTGAAGTTCCCAAGTTTCATTCCGTAGTTTTATGTGCATTCTTGCGCTTTAAACGAACCTCTCAGCTTACATGAGTACTATTGTTACATTCTTTGTTGTTTTGTTTATGTAATGTTGATGGAGGGGGTGGGGGAGGACATATATCTAATGTTTATGGGTGGGTGGGGGTCTAATATGTTATTTTTTATTTATTTTTTGCTGCCAAAACTATACCTAGCCCTATCTACGAAATTGTTTTATTTCTGACCCTACCGCAAGGCTAGACCCTGATTATACAATTAATTGATACCGTCAGAAGAAATGCCGTAAAGCTAACCTGTCTTCGGGCAATGTTTTTAAAGATAAAAAAAAAAAATTCTTTACTTTATTTATCCAATATTGATCAAATAAGTAGTTTTTGTTTTGTTCATCATATGAAATAGCCAATGTTGTATAAGTGTTTTACTCAATTTGTTTCCGTGTTAACAAATTTATTTAAATAAAAAAGTCTTATGGGATTGAAACTGTTGTCCTTTGTTTGGCTTAACTAGCAATGCTTGCTAATATATTTTAACATGTACACTTTATTATATTTAATATTGTTAGGCTTTCATTTTAAATAACCTGTCTTATAAACATAAAATACTATGTTACAAAATGATAAATTCTCTGGGCATATTTTAAAATAAATTTTGAAAATGCAATTATTTAAACAATTTTTATGCGGCTATTGTTTCAAACCTTGTTTCTTATTTTCTATTTTAAAACTTGGAATGCAGTTGCCTTCGTCATCGAGCGCTGGTTATTTCCCTTTTTGACTGCAGGATCCGAGGTCTGTTACGTCAGCAGGCGGTGTGGCAGAGAGTGCGTGAGCGGAGTTTAACGCCATTCTTTATTTTCGGCCTTGCAGCAAAAATGTTTTTAAAAAAACCACTGGAACGCTGTAATTTTACGGGCACGCATTGACGTAATACTTTTATAATATTGATCATTTTGTGGGTAACTTTTCACCATATAAAGATAATCAAAGCATCTTTTAAATATCAATACATACTTTTAATAGCCTATCAGAGTGTATGTCGTTGTGCAAGCCTACACATATTTTTTTACAATTTACACACTTGTTTATAAACTTAAAGCAAAATTAAATATAAATAAATAATTTTAGAAATCGCTTTTAAAAAATGGAGAATCCTTAATATAAAATAGTATACTCCTATTACTAACTTTTAGCTTTTCATACATTTAAGTCTTACGGCAAAGCAGAAATATTCCTAAACCTATGTTTATCAGACGAATCAGGGGAACTAATACAGGGAATTAACAAAGTTTAGTAATTACTCCCTTATCACTCCTTATCTCTGTTTATATGATTTCCAGTACAGTAGCCGAACACATGTGAGCCAAACTAAACTTGACCTATTTTTACAGCTGCGCATGCGCAAATCGTTAACTTATCCACGCGGGCGGGACTTAGTAAGTTGAATAGGGCTGTGTGCTGATGCAACGAAGCAACGGGATTTTATCATCTCACCGCGTTGAAATTGTGTAGCTTATTACTATTAAAAACGCGTTTTTTCGAACTGTTATTGGTCTTTTAGCTGTATTACACACTACAGTGAGTATCATTGTCGTGATATTTGACTGTTTTCTATAATATTTGTATTGTATTTTAAGTATCCACGTGTAAAAATGTGTTGACCCACCTACTAAATCTCTCACCCAGCTGATGTGTCAAGGCCGGTAATGCTTTGTACTGATTGCGCTGATTGGCTCAGCTGCTGATACTTTATATTTTAGAACCAATAAAACATTGGGTTAGTTAAACACTGAGTCAAATATCGTTTTCTGACTATTTACCGGTAGCCATTGATTTGACAATCCAGTTATCAATTGTAAATGTTTTTACAATAGTTCTGCGTGGAATTCAGCGGTAATAGAAGTATTTGATTGGAGTATTTGTTCTACACTACACAGTATTGTATATGTTTCAGAAATGTAAGTGCTTTACTAAGAATAAAATAAATTATGTCACAAACGGGGTACAGATCAGCTACAGTGCTACAACACACACTTGGTTACAACTGTCTACACACTGCACATTCACAATCAATCACTCTATTTTCTGATCTCGGTAGACTTACATTTACGTCACTGGCGTAGCAGTCGCAAAAATTAAAAGGCTTCGATCTATATTTCTAGATCTAGATCTACACACTAATTGACTAAATTTAGTTTAGAGTCTAGACTCGAGATTTAGATTAGTGATTAGTGGACTTACAATTAAAAACTTTGAATTTAGAATGCTTTTATTAGAATTGTCTAATAAAATAGTTCTAGATCTAGACTAGTTTTGCTTTTTTAGACTAGATCTAGAATCTAGATCTAGATATCTAGATTCTATTATCTAGAAAAATAATAGAATAATAATAGAAAAACTTAGCTTAGGCCTACTACATCTATTATCAATTAATCTAGATATAGAATAGATCTAGAAGCTAGAGCTAGAGATCCAGATTATATCTAGATCTAGAATCTAGATATATACTAACTAATCTATATTTATAGTATATAGTATAGTCAATAGTATTTATAGTCTATATCCTTGTGATCTACTTTATAACTTTACCAGTTCTTTATGAAAAAAAATCTAGATCCTAGATCTATCTAGATCTAGAATCTATATCTCTAGACTCTAGAATACTCTAGATTATAAGTAGATCTAGTCTAGATCTTATAGATCTAGATTCTAGTCTAGATCTAGATCAAGAAATGTGTGACTTAAATGGCCCAATTACTAGATCTATAGATCTAGATCTAAATCTAGCTGTGATTCCTAAACTAATAGCCTACTTATTTTATTAGTATAACTCAACTGTAATGTAATTAAGACACTCTTAGGCAGTAAAGAATAGATCTATCTCTAGATATCTAGAAGAGTTTTTAATAAAATAGTACCAGTTTGAAAATATAATCCAAACCACAATAATAATATTTAATTGTACCTCTGGCCCTCTTTATTTTAGCATGTGTGTAGTAACTTCACTGTTTTACACCTATTGGTTCATAGATCAATTATTATCATCATTGTGACTGTTGATAGTGTCACTTTGTTATGATAATTGATTGTTTAAGCTAAATAAGTATGAATAATAATAATCTAATGATTTAATAATTAGATCTTCATTTATACAAACAATCACAATATTGACTCAGTCTAGACTTATGTAGATTTAGGTAGATCTAATTCAGCTTTGTGTGTAACTATGGTGTGGTGAGAGTTCATTTATTAATTTAATTCAATACCTTTTTTAAGGCCTATTTAGTGAAGTTTAAAATGTATTAAGGTCTACTTTTTACACATTCAAAAAATATTATATTATAGTTATGCCTAGATATATATATATATTTACTAGTCATAAAATAAAAACTAAGAATTCAAGGAGATCAATACCAAACACATCAAAGTTTTATGCCAACATCCAGAATTTGTTAGCATTTAGATTAGATATTGACTGCAATACCGATTCAAAGTACAAATTGTTTGTTTTATTGTTTTAGACTGACTAAAATCTCTTAAACAACAATCAAGCTTGTTAGTTATAAAAAATATATTTAATTTAAATATTTATTGCCTTGTTTCCCCCTATTCTCATTGCAAGTTCACACTACCAGTCCTGTTTTTATAGTGAAGTTTAAATAGATCTAGTTATTTTGTACCTACAAACTACAATCTACATGTAGATTCCATTAGTTAACATGATTGATTTTAATGCATACTTCACTGCATGGCCATCATAACATGGCTAATAATTGTGTGATCATTTGTTTATTCATGCTACTAATAAAAAAATATTAAGTGTCTGGTTTATTGTCGCTTGAGTTAGATTTAGATTTAATTCAAACTGAATCCAGTTTAAACAATGCTCAGTGTTTCATTTTTGTGTTATATAAAGTAGAAATGTAATGAACAGTAATGGCAGAAGTTTTGTGCATTAAAAACCTGCTTTAAACATGTTTAAAACTACACTACCTGTGCATATTTTCATCCTACCAAAGAAATGTGTTGCTATTTAAACCCTAGCACAGGCAGCATAATTTTCCTCAGCTGGGTAGATTCCAGTTATTTTCATGCTGACTTCCCTTTGCCAAAAGCTAGAAATAAGATCTGTGAAAAGTGTACATTATTTTTACTTTAACCTCATGTTGCTACTTGTTGTGTAGTATGCTGTTTAGCTTGTTTAGCTTTTATCCTATCTAAAAAGTTGTTTTTGAAATGTGTATTTGTTCTTTAAAAGATAAATGCGTTGCTGTACCTGGGGTAAATATTGAAGCCATTGTTTAGGTTCCAGTGTATTATTATTATTTGACCATTTGGTATTTCAATATCATGTGTCATATTGCACATATGACTAGGACATACATTATAATTTATATGTAGAGGAGATTTTTACTCAGAGTATCTATATAAAGCTGATATAAGAGTGCATTGTTTTTATTGAAGATTTTTTGTTGTTTCATACGAAAAAAAAGAGTTTTGTTAAAGTCCAATTGGGTGTTAATGATAGACGAGGAATGGGCTATCACTCAGCGACAGCCTGAGATCGATAATTACATTCCGCTCCCGCCACCAAAGCTCTTTTAGGGAAGTGACGGGGCCGTGCCCGGTTGGATATTGGCTGCTGCTGGCAAGTCCGACCAGCAACTTGTTGACTCGGTGTGTGTGTACTGACACGCTGTTCACCTTTTTAGATTGTGTACACTTCTTGATTGGATTAGATAGTAGTGTACATTGAGCTTGTAAGTACAATGCCATAGATATAGATAGAACTCACAGAAATGGAAACACTTGTAGCTGTGTGCTGAGCAGGGTAGCTAGTGTGTGATACAAACCACCCGGTAGGCTACCTGTTGTGGCATTCGTGAGAATATAGGCCTCTGTTAGTATTTAATCAGCAGCGCCATCGCAAGTTTTATATCTCCACCTTTGACACGGGCTTGATAGATATGACTGGAATAACAAAGCAGCCAGTCGTTTCTATGTTACACTCATGCTTCCAGCCCCCTCTCCCCCCTCCACGACATTCGCTATGCTTGTTGCTTTTAACTGTTGTCACGAGAAATGAATCTACTCCTGTCACTAATGGCTTCCCTTTAAAAAAGTCGCACAATTTCACGAGGCCAATGTTCTCTAGCATAGACCATAAATCAAATAGGTGTGGGCCACCACCCTTCCATGACGTATGCTTTTTTCTGCACCACCTTAACCGGCTTGCAAACTTTCGGTTGGTCGCTGGTAAGCCTGGAGGTGGAGCCTCCAAGGTCCCCATTCTACAATATTTTTGTCCTGGTCACGTGTCACAATAAGGCAAGAAAGGTAGGGGTGATGACAAAAGGAGCTGTGGTTGTCAAATCTGTGCTGTCGGGGGTTTTATTTGTGGTAGGGGTGGGGGTACAAGCATACACACAGCCTGGTTTTTGACTGGGAGGGGGTAATGCCGCGGTGGTGTTTGATTTTGAAAATGGGGGATAGAGGGAGCGTTATACTGTAGATTCTATGACAAAACTAGATGGCATTGACATGAAATTGGCAGTCTGTTGTTTGGGGCCCTCAGGAAAACATCTTTTTTTATCAGCTGGTCGCATCTCGCCGTCTGCTCAAAGATGTGCCTAGTGTTGTAGTCTGCTTATATACAGCATCATTTTAGCCCGGCTGGTCCCAATGTGGTAGAGCTCATCAATACATTGTTTAGGAATTACTTGAGCATCCCCTGGATTTTAAAAAACAAACCTGAGCTATTTGTGATATTCACTTTTTTTTTCTTTTGGCTGGTAATTGTTCTCCTTAATTAGGAGAGCAATTCACACACTTAAACAGCAAAAATTGATTTGTTCAATATGGTAAGCCGATTTTAAAATACTTTTAAATTTAGTCTATTTTAATGTAAGACTTCCAATCAATTTTCTCTTGTTAAGATTTGTATACTCTTTTCGCTTACTCATGTGTGTACAAAGGTTAGTTTACACTAATTGATTGCTGAAGCCAATTTCTTCGTCTATAATGAGTCTTATTTAATTGCACGCGAAACCGGGCTTTAAAAAGATTTTTATTGTCCTGCGATGTATTCTGTCTGCTGTCTTGTGTATCTGCAATGTAAATCGATTGTGTCCAGAACGAATTGTGTGCTCTCCGAGACGTAGAAACGAAGAGAAAATTATACGGAACTACAACAAACACTGTCCCGTCTCTAAAGATTGGACACGCTCAATAATTGGCTAATTAGCTCTCTTAGTGATCTTCCCCATGCTGTAAAGACTTGAAGATGATAATTAATTACACGCGCACCTTTCATCCTCTCATGAATAATCAGTCGCGCGGAATCACCCTTTGTGCAGAATACTAATGGTCAATTTGGTTGTGACGTCAGAGCGTCTAGTTTAATGGGGGACTTGAATTGACCAGTGTCCACTTTTTACTCGGCCGATCATTAAAAAAAAAAACTAGCTGTAGAATTTAGATACACGCGGGTGTATCCGATATTTGTCTAGTGTATTGTCTGTGTAAAATAAAACTTGTATCAATTCGGGAGCTATACTATCCAGGGCCCTGTACTCGAGTGGGCTCCACGCAGTAGTGGGTAGATGATTACATGGCCTTGTTTGACTGGCGCTGCCTGTCATGTTTCAGTGGCCCCACATCGTTAGGGGCATTATCTGCTTGACAAACCAATCAAGATTCCACTAGACCAAGTTTGGCTGGGCATAGCTAACACAAACGCCAGAAATATGAATACATGTTCAAAATATGGACCGTGCTGATGACGGCATATGAATACATTTTAATTGGCTTCTTTTAAACCGCATCGAGTTTCCTGTAATTGAAGCCGTACTCGACCGTACGGTCCACTACGCTTAATGGTATTGTATTCTACCTCGTTTCCATACTTACAATAAGGCTTCTCGGTCTATTTTTTTTATTACGGTTAGCCCCCTGGACCGGTCATTGCAATGTGTCTGGCCATAAATCTTGCGAGGGGAGGGGAGGGGCGGGCGCTTAATATCAGCTGGTTTGTTACAGAAAATGTCGAGATCAGTTTGCGGCTAGGGCGTCACGGTCGGTGGTTCTTTTATGGTTAGCCTTGGCTAGTGGGGCCAGTTTTAGGTCGTAGGTACTATATAGGTGGTCATTTGATCTGCACCATTCTCGCTCTGACCATTCGGTGTGTGGACGTCGAGGGTCATTCTTAGACATGGAGTTTCTGTTGGACTTTCCTTTCACCGAGCCGTCATTAATGGATTCACATCGTGTATATTTCTTTTTTATTTGTTTTAATTTTTTTATTTATACTTGTGGTTTTTTTTTCAAGTCTAACTTGTGATAGGTTACTGCCTGCTATTAAATTGTTTATTTAATGTGGTTTTATATTCCAAAAATGTAAAGCTATGTTGGATGGATTACAATACAGGCCCTATTATGTATCGATTTGTTTAGCTGGTATCAGTCAAGTGTGGATGTATACACCAACTTGCTGTGGCAGCGTTTGGCCGTGTGTTTAACCGAATGCTCTTGCTATCTTCTCCAGGAAACCGACGACAGTAACTTAGCCTACCGTCTAGGAACTCTGTGGGCTGGTATGGATCTAGACACAGTCATTAAATGTGAGCCAAACAGCCCTCTCGGCCTGGGACGGTGCAACCAGCCCAACTTGGACGACAGCTTCCCTCGGGATGTCTTCGCCTACGACCCCTCCCACGACGACTACGGGTCGGACCGTTCCTACCAGGGAGACAGTGCCGACAGTGGGAATATATCCCCGTGTAGCTTAGACAATATCAAAATCGACTTCTGCTCCACTACGTTTAACACTGAGAACGGTGAAGGCACTGACGGAGCTAAGAGACTTTGTCTTGTGTGTGGTGATGTGGCCTCTGGATATCATTATGGTGTCTCCTCTTGCGAGGCGTGTAAAGCATTTTTCAAAAGGACAATTCAAGGTAAGCTTTTTGACACTTGACTTGTTGATTTTGGTTGTGAAAGATGTCTTTTCAACTAGATTGGGGTGTGTTCAAACAAGTGGTGGGGGGGGGGGGGGGGGGAGGGACAGAAATGCTCATCAGTTGCTGAAAATGTGTGGGCAAATTTGAAGTAACCCTTGCGTGTTAGTTTTTTAAAAGTCAATTATTTTTTCTTCTCTGCATTGTTGGTAGAAACGGTGTATAAAACAAACAGGAGTAGCTTTAAAAGTGGCAAAACAACTTAGCAATGCAATTTTGCTCGCACTCTTGACTAAACTGAAAAGACGCGGATATGAACTCTAGGCAGATGAAAGGTTTTCACCTTTTTTCCCCTTTGAAAAAAAATTGAAAGCCAGGTTAAGAAAGCCTGTATGTGTGTGCGTGTGTATGTGTGTGCGTGTGTATGTGTAAACACGGGAACTGCTTGGACTGGTAGAACATCTGCCTGCTGGGGGCTGCTGCTTATACACCACAGTTTGTAAACATCCCTTCACTAACGCAGTTTGTTAAGGGAGGGGGGGGGGGGGGAGGATGGCCAAACCTTGTCCCTCATATTTAGGATAGTGTGGTATGGTGTCCTGAAGTGTAATTAACTAGCTGTAGGTATCATGAGTGTAGAACAAATGAAGGTCCGTGTAGAAAGTTAAGCGTCCTTAGATACCTGGTGTAATGTATGTACAGCAGCTGTTGACTGGAAGCTCATTTATCACACAACATTACAGGAAGTCGAGCTTCCTTCAGGCAGGTCCTTTATGTATGATGAGGATTTTTGCGGATATGTAAACCTCCTTCCCCCTCCCCACATTTTATGTCCCATATTTTGTTTTGTAAGACGGTTCAGACCAGTCTGTGTCAAAATTTGAATAATTTCACGAGCAATAAACCATGTGCTAACATGAGTCGAATGAACCAATATTGCAAGTACGAGTTAAAACATCTACTTGCTTATTTTTTCTTTAAAAAGTTTAACCGTGTTCTTATTTCTTTGGCTCTCTGGTCGCATGAAATATCTCCACGTCTTCATTGATCGTATTTTTGACGTCATTAGCCGGCTTTATAGTGTACACGTCCGCGGCGTTCATTCAAGATATGAAGGGGTAGAAAAAAGCAAGCCGCGATCGCATTAATTCCAGTTGCCTAACGAGTCACGGGGCAACGTAAGGGTGCGCTCACTAGGTGTATATTTTGGTAGGCAGGTACAGGGAGTAGATTACAGCCGTCTGTGGCTACAGCTTCTGCTTTACCTAGCACGCTATACACAACGAAGCACCCACTGCCCGGCTTTTTTTCTCTCTTTATTGCTCGATATTTAGTTGGCGCTGTCAGCTCTCCAGATTATTCGCGAATCACCACAGGATACATTTAGAACCACGCTCTCACCTAGTTATTATTAGTCGTAGCAACCACCCCCGCCCCCAGCCTCAATATTAATGTTGTTCTAGTCTCGCATTAATGGTAGCGGGTGTTGTGTAAGGCTAATGTTCTCAGGGTTTATTGCTTCAGCCCAGACTAGCGCCATTGTTGAGACTGGTTAAGTAACGGCGATACCGTGTGTAGGAACTCAGCAGTCACTGAGTACAACGGGCTATTGATTCGGTTTGTGGCATGATTGGCCTATTGGGTGTATTAATTACTGAGTGAGATTACGTAGTTAGTCGTTGACTCATTCCTTCAATCATCAACACTGTATAATATACGACCGCGAGATATCTCCCCCCCCCCTCACACACACACACTTGTATGTGTACGCTACAGCCCCATTTCCGTTGACTGATGCAGTGGAGAGGATGCGCCAACACTTGCTATAAATGAAACGAGCAGATCTGAGCACGTAGACAAGGTTCAGGCATTGATCCCGTGTTTGCCGTGCGATCATGTCTGAAACTAATCAATACAGGGGGGGGGGGGGGGGGGGGTTGCGTGGTTATCACGTGATCTAAGACCGGCCGGCGTGGGAGGGAAGGTGGTGGGGTGGTTGTTGGCCTTCTGTTGAAGGGTTAATGAAACATTAGCACCAGCAGTTTAAATCTGTGGCGAGCTGAGTAGCAAATAGGGAGACGAGACGTGCTCAAATGTTTACAACACCACTCTGTTGATTCACAGAACAGCTTAACCGTTTTGGATAAGATTGTACATTATTGCTGGGAAAATATTGCTTTAGAAAAAAAAGTTAATGAACTCGATATTGGGTAAAGCAATTTATTCAAATCTACAAGTACTGTACGCTAGGCGATGTAAAAAATACATTAAAGATTGCATCACCTTCTACTAGACAGTTACTCTGTACTCTGTCCCGTTCAGATTCGTACTGCAGTATCGACCCAAGTCAAATAAAGACTCGATCGATGCGGCTAAAAAAAAAAAACAGCTGACAGAATCCACGACGAAATCGATTTCTGTTTTATAACAGTGAATTCTTTTCATTGTCGTTGTTTTATATAGAAACACTTTGTCGTAATGTTAGAAATTACATGTGCGTAG
Source organism: Physella acuta (assembly GCF_028476545.2). Taxonomy (NCBI): domain Eukaryota; kingdom Metazoa; phylum Mollusca; class Gastropoda; family Physidae; genus Physella; species Physella acuta. The sequence goes on along the minus strand of NW_026731896.1, from coordinate 40,019 downwards.
TAACTAATAGTGACTAACTTCATTTTATTAAGAACAATCAACAGCAAGATTATGGGAAACATGACAGTTTTAAGTTCGATCATTTTATTAAATATCGTATTGTATTATCGAGATTGTTAAGGATACACTGCTATGAATGTTGATGTTGTGTTTTAAAAATGGTAGAAAAACAGGCAGGTTATAATTATGTCAATGTACAAGTATCCTTCTGGGTGAGAGGTTTTAAACACATCCTGTTAGGTGAGAGTGTTTGGCCATCTATTGAGTCGACTGGTTGACACCAGCCTAGTTTCTCCACTCTGCTCAGATGAAGAGCAATCTGGAGCGGAAACGGGAGATGATTTATTACAAAGCTGAGGCCTCCTACATAATTAAGGCGAGCCTACAGTGATAAGGAAGTGGAGATTTTCTCTTCAGGAAGCTTAAACTTAGATATATGTCATACTGCAGTAAAAAAAAAAAAACAAGCAGTGAATGTAGACAAAAGCAGAGACAACCCTACCCAGCTGGTAATTGATGGTGGAAAAAATAACGGATTTGAGTTGAGTAACTAGAGGGGGGAGGGGAGGTTAATAATAGAAATGGGTTGCTTGCACTTTTGACACAGTCACGACAAGCCCACTTGAAATAATGCGTTAATTTCAGGGTGTTTTTTTGTTAGATCACTTACCAAGCTTGTTGTATTTGGTAAAGAAACATTGAAGATCTTGTTTTGTCTTTCAGGTAATATAGAATACTCATGTCCAGCTAGTGGCGACTGTGAGATCACAAAACGTAGGAGGAAGGCTTGTCAGGCTTGCAGATTTCAGAAATGTCTGACTGTTGGCATGTTGCGAGAAGGTGAGTAACTGTACCTCAATGTTCACCTGACCTACATTCATCACTGTGTCGTGTATGTGTGTTGATTGCTAACAGACAGGGTTCAACACACTCTGTCATGTATGTGTTGATGTATTTGTTGTAATTGGAACTTGAAATTGCTTGCTAGACAGTTCTCTGTGTACACAACTCCCTAATCCCCTGGCATGTCACTTTACATACTTGTGTGGCGCTAACAATAGAACGGGTCCTTACACGAGTACCACCTGATTGAAGGAGAGATTGAACTCTTGAACTGGACATGGCTTTCTTGGGTCAATCAAATTTTAATATTCAACGTTCACCATAAGAAAGGGGTAGTTATATAGACTTAAGCTATTTATAAACTTGGCATAGATTGGGTACAAGCTTGTGGGTACTTATAAGATTTGGTCAGTCCAGTGGCTAGTCTGTTGTGAAGAAGGGAACTCTAGCAGACTTTAATTAGGTGTAAGACTCAAGTCTGGTCTGTGGTGGGATGCGGGTAGACCATCCAAATTGCAAGTAGCTGTAAGTACATGATGTTCGTATCTTCTGGGTTGGTCTTAGAACAACATTGTTGTTTGTTTTGGTACTGCTGTTCTGGATGCTTGGGTTGGCTTGTAGTTAAACTAATTTGGTTGACTCATCCTGTTTTTTTTTTTTACCAAACATATAAATGTTAATTGTGCTTTTGTTTATCTTTGAGATATTTGATTGACTAAATAGTTGGATGCTACACGTGTAAACTACGACCAAATGACCTGATTGGTTGTGTGCTGGCATCTAGTCATTTGTTTAGTCGCTGGGTGGTGTTTTATTTGTTCTGTGAGAGTGTGTATGTGTTATGGATGGGGAGTATTTACCCCCCCCCCCCCTTATCGATTGATTTCTCTTGCCAGTAGAGAACCTGAAAGGTGGATGAACTGTAAAAAAAAAAATTCCTGCCCATGTCAAAGCGACCTTTCACTTTCAATAGTTTTTTTATTTTATTTTAGATTAACCTAAGCTACTTAAGTGCTTGTCTGGTCAAATGTGATTTTTGTATTTGACAACTAATAAATAATCGCTAATGCTACGTGAATTGGCTTGGGAAAAAATGTGTTGGCCCAGTTCCAAGCAATCATGGATTTTATAATAGAAATGGTTGCATAATGTTTTGTATAGACAACACAGTTTTGTTATGTTTAATTTTGTTCTGATCGTGCCAAGTGTTTTGGTTAACACCTTGACAAACTGTTCGGGTAGCTGAGCTTCTAGTGTTTGTAGCTACAGCTGGGGGTCACATAGAGCAGCTGTTGGGCCATCACTACATATGTAACATATCCCTGTTTATGGCCCCACCAGCTGTACCGACCACAGCTTGACACTCGGATCTCATTCAGCTTCCATAGCACACCTCGTCACGTGGGACCCGTCAAGTTAACCTAATTGTCGGTCATTGCCTAACTAGTTGACCGTGCCCTAGTTGAGCATGGCCGAGGTTTTATAGCGGCATAAACCTTGTTTGAAGTTAATCCCGTAGCATTGTTCCCGCTGACACAAGGACGTCAGCCTGGTCCTAGATCATCCCCCACCCCAGGTGACCTCGCCGAGAGGGCTGGCTCGTCAGGGACAAATCCTACAAGACAAATCGTAAGAAAGATGGGAGGTCGTGTGTACTGCTATCAATCCATGTCCTGACGTCAGGACCACGCCCTCCCCCACCAAGATTGGGGGGACGGTCGCACTAACCTATGTGTTTTTTATGTTGGCCGCGACCAATATTTCAACTTGTTTTCTACCGTGTCAGGGCCGTGATCGGGTTAGACCTACTGCATATTATGTTGTTAGGTCAAACATCTGGGCGTTTTTCTTTGTTTTATTTTTGCCCATGGGACATTGTCCATTTGTCTAGCGGCTGTGATAAACTAGAGACTGTCTTGGCTGGTAGTGGAAGGCTTAAAGCTTGAGTGTCCATAGAACCCAGGGCCAGATGTCACGTTCATGACGTTGTTGCTAGAAGCTGACCCGCAGCTTGGTAGTCGCTACTTACAGGGTCATCTCATCTGTTTGTGACGTCACACTAGTGACGTTAAAAGGCGGCGTCTACGGCTGTAAAAAGTGTTGTTTTTAATATTCGGGGCTCTAGTCTGATAAACAGTTTATTTTGTCCAACTAAGTCTGGCCGGCTAAACCTTGATCGATTTGTTTTGAACTCACCAACAGGCACAGACCATCGCGGTCTCGTGCACGCCCGGTTTGATTTCAACCAGAAAAAAAACGAACTAGGGTGGCAGGTTTTTTTTCTTCTCTCAACCCAGTGAGGTAGGTGTGGGAACGGCGGAGGATGAGCTCGTTACCCTCTGGTATTGTTGGCATTTCCGTCAGGAAGGGGTCCGCCCCACCACCCCCGTCTTGGCGAAAGTATTGATTGGGGAAAGAACGTGTATTTCTTTGTCTTGGTCTGGCGGCTGGGTAGTCCTAAAGTAAAAGTGTTAACATTGCAGCTCCTGTCGTTATTGATGCCAGTTAAATGCCAACATTTGACGGTTTGTTACCCGGCCTAGTCCCATGACGTCAAACGATTAGCAATCAATTTAAAACAAGCCATTAACCTGACATGTTTAATTTACAACACATTATCAGCAACCTGATGTATAAAACATTGTTGTAAATGTTGGCTCGCCCGCTTTTATAGTCGTGTATTGTTTTAGATGGTGAACACTGAATGTTGGGAGAGTTGAATGCTATTTGTGCTGACCGAGCTGTCAGGGGATAGGCCGGTAGAACATTTATTAGCCATCACACATCAACCCTCGCGCCATCTGTTTGATACGGTATGCGCACGTGCGTGTGTGTGTATCCACGTGTTGCAAGCACTCACTCACACGTGGACACGGCCAGAATAATGTCTCGCACTTTAGTCCAGACCAATTCCCAGCGTGACGTCATCTCCTGGGGGAGTAGAATCCAATCATTTCATTTGTCTGAGCACCGGACTCCCGGGCTTGTTTTAATTAATTACTGTGCTAATGAAACACTTTTCTAAATGTTTTCAGGTGTCCGTCTAGATCGTGTCAGAGGTGGAAGACAAAAATACAAACGTAGTTCAGACTGTCAAACACATGTACAGCCCATTATACCAATGGTCATAAAGAAGTCATGTTTAGAAGGTGGGTAACACCATACCATGTCAACTCTTAGAAACAATAGCTGTCCCATTCAACAACTGGTACAACACCACAGACTCTCAACACTCTCACCCCCCCCCCCCTCCACTACCAACTCTCAGCACCCCCTCCCTCCACTTCAATTTTCAGCATTCCCCCAGCACCAAATGACCAAATAAAAAAAAGTGAATTTCCTGTAGCAGATATTTCTAGGTAACTTGGCCATCAATGAGTTAAAATAAGTAGGCTTATCTCTAAACTAAAAAAATTGGTTTTATAAGGCTGAATTTTGGTCTGGTTTTTTTTCTCCTCTCAACTCAAACAAGAGCACCACTCACCACCCTTCACCAATCAAATAAATAGTGATAAAAAGTGAATGACGAAGCTTTTTTCACAATGTCCTCATCAAATCACTGATTTGTTTATTAGCTTTTAGAAAGGAAGCCTTGTTTAATTTATGGTTGTATCACTGGAGTAGTTAATTAGCTACTGTTGATTGTTTAGGTTTATTGTTTGATTATTATATTGTAGTTCACCTACAATCTACTTGACATAATTGGTTCATTGCTTACGTAAATGCTGGCAGAAATATATGGCCTCAACCTTGGCATATTTATTTTAAATGGTTCATCAGTGAAAGCTAACCTTAGGGTTTCCACTTATGAATACAGCACTATTAGGTTCTCAGTGGTAGAAGTTGACACTTAGATACAAGCTCTTGAGTCTTGTTAGGTTAGTTAGTGTTGACTTCAATTTCTCAAGCTTTATTATGTTTGTTTTTTACAATAATGTAAATAAGTAAAAAAGTTAAATACATTGGCTTTATTAATTAAAATACCCATCTATAACAAAATGAATTGTTATAACTAGAACTAGCTGTACTGAATGACACAGCTGTCCACGATACCTTTAGGGAGATGGTTTGAAAAGTTGTAGACTGTGATGCAACTGTGTGTACCAGTTGATCTAAAACAAAACATTGGGCCTACTCTAGCCTATAAGGTTGTATTTATGCCACCCACTCCCCTATTGCATATAGAGTGAACTAAATTTATCTCAAGAAGCACTTAGCCTAGTCTAAATTAGCTGGAAATGATAAGAACTCTATAACTGCAGTGCAAAAAAATAATCTGGTGCTATAATTTAACGATGGCCAATTTAAATCTGGGCTATATTTAGTAGTTGATGGATTAGTCATAAAGCTTGTGTCCCGACAGACACCATAAACATTTTATTAGGGCTATCAGAGTTTGTTTAGTTAGCCATTCAAAACAATTTTTGGCCCACATTACAATTATTTTGGTCTAATTTTTCTTCTTACCCATTTAAAAAATTCTGAATGGAATTTTTCTTACTGTATAATGTAGTTTTAATATTTGTTAATCTTTTTTTTTCTTCATAAATATCTGGTATTGTTTTCTTAAAATGTTGAGCAACTCATAATTTTGACATTTTTTAAATTATTTTAGTTGCAGACAATAAAATCCTGACAATGTTGCTAGCACTAGAGTCACAGATGGAAGTATTACGGGCCAACACTGACACAGCTATGGATTCAGATGTGAAGTTTATGGCTGCGGCATCTGACCTTGCTGACAGGGAGTTGGTCATGACCATCAGTTGGGCCAAGCAGGTTCCAGGTGAGTCAACACTTGCCTCAGTTAGTCATCTTGTTTGTCTGGCTTGTTTGACCAGAATATTTTTAAAAATTTTGTTATCAGCTTGTTTAACCATATTATTTTTGTCCTCAGGTTTCTCCGCCCTGTCCCTAGTTGATCAAATGATGTTGTTACAACATTCTTGGCTGGAAATCCTTATGTTAAGTCTTGTCTTTCGCTCCTGCCCTTACAAAGGTCAGATCTGCTTTGCAGAGGACCTTCAGATATCCGAAGAAATGGTAGAAACTCTAAACTTTCCTTCAGAGCTGGATGCTCTTGTACGCAAGCTTAGTAAGAAATTTACGCACCTCAATGTCAGCAAAGATGAATTTGTACTCCTCAAGGCCATAACACTTTGTAATATTGGTAAGTTGTGTAAGAAAATGTTGGCACATAGCTTGAATGTAAAGATGTTTATAATAGATTCTCTTGTATTTTTGTTTAGAAAATAATTTGTTATTGAATTTGTCGTCAGATGTTGTAGCAGAGCTTGGGGAGTGTGTGGCGCACCTACAGGACCAGCTGCAAGATGCTCTCTCAGACTGTGTCAAGTCTGTCTATGGCCAGAACACTAGGCGTCTGGGACAGCTGTTCCTCTTGCTGCCATCCATAACACACATCAAGCTCCTGGCCAAACAGTTCTGGTACGACATGAAGAAAGATGGCCGCGTCATGATGCATAAGCTCTTCCTGGAAATGCTGGATGCAGACTCCTGAGATTGGCTCAACTGTAGGGAAAGCTCTTGTTGCTGCACATTTCAAAGGCTGGAATGTACATATTCATCATCTAAGTTTCTAGTTCCCTAGTGTAGTCATGCTGTAACCTGCCTTAGACTAATTAGCTAGCCACAATGTTTTAACCAAGCAATATTTTTGAGGAAGAAAAAAATTATGGACTGAAGAAATGGACAATACCACCAGCCTTTCATCGACTACGAAACAAAAGTAATTGAAATCAATTTTTCCCAGCAAAAAAAAAAGATGGTAAGGCGTCATTAGTCACGTACTTTTGTATTGAGCCTGTGGCCAACCATCCAATGTGAAGTTTTCTCAAGAAAATGTATCAATGAAGGCAGCCAGGGTCATCTCCCTGTGTAGGCTGTTGCTAGTGGGTGTCCTACAGCACAATCATCAAACAGGAGATGACACTTTGTTTATTTTGGTTTTGTTTTTGAAAACCACTCCACTCAAATTATCAACGATTCAATATTTTTAAAAGGGTTTTGTTTATACCTAAATTCAAATGATTTAAGGCATTTTGGCTAAAACACTTGCCATGCATTATACTTCATTTTCTGTCAATGACTTGCATCTTCAATATTTAAAGGGGGGTAACTGGTCAACCAGTTTAAATTATTTTATTTTGCTGTGGGAACAATTCACAATGGGTGTTCCCTGGGGAATGGCATCTCATTTCATTTGGGAAAGTAATTTTTTTAATCTGTTGAGAAGTATTATATTTTTGTTTTAGAAATGAATGAAAAATAACTTGTGATGATTAGATATCAAACCTTTTTTACGATATTTTTTTAAACAAATTATTTCAAGATTTGAACCTCAGGTCTGGTTACTGCAACAATGATCAAATGTTACTTGTCCATGTTTGGTGAATTCTCTAGTTGCTATGGCAACTTTTCAAATGGACTTTTTCTATAAAAATAATCTTTAAATATTACAGACCATTTTTTTTAAATTTTAATCATCTAAATATGTATTTGGGGTGGGGAGGTGGGGAAACTAAAAGATTTTATAGAGCACTCAACTAAGGTAACTTTCGCCCCTTAACACAATTTTTTAACCTGTTGAAATGTCAGATCAATTTTGCTCACTTATTTATTTTCACCTGCATATCAAACTTAAGTTATTTACCATTCATTTTTACCTCTACAAATATAAACCGATGAAACATGCACCTCTCTTTCATTTCTCAACTATAAATATATCACCCCATGAAAGAATTAGTATTGATCTGTCAGATAATAATGGACTGTAGAGCATTCAGTGGTTTAAACATTTTTATTTCCTGTAGATTCCACATTGCCCCAAGCTTCTTATGTTGTATCACTAAACTATTGTACTAGATGATGAATGTGCACAGATCATATTGTCCCACCCCGGATAGCCAGGTTTATAAGATTCCTTATTTATTGAATCTACCGGCTGATACTGTACTAGTAAAACCAGTGGAGAACTAGGCCTCTTCTGCATTTGTTTACAAACATGTCATCCCATACTACTTGGTTGTAAAAAAAATAAAAGCGTATATTATCTATGCTTAAGAGTGTAGACCTATATAGCCAGAGAAATACATCAATTTAAGTCAACAGAAAACTCATTTTTAAGTGATTGTCAACGCATGAGTAATGTAAATAAATCATTGTTTTAAAATTATTAAGAAAGTCATTTGAAAAACTAATTCAATAGACTTAAACTTAAAAAAAAAAAAAAAATCTAACAAAAAAAAAAAAAAATTAAAAAAAAAAAGATAAAAATAAAAAATGTTATAAAAAAAAAAAAAATGTTATAAAAACAAAAAATATGCAGTATGTGAGGTTAGGAGTAATGTATGGAACAGCAAGTTTGAGCACAAGGAATAAATCAGTTTGAGGCTGGTTACTACTAAATACTAAATGGGTTCTGTAAATAAAACTAGAGAAGTAGAACTGATGGATGGGAGGGACATACTCGGTGTCTGTATGCTAGAGGGTTGGCTTTTTCACTGCAATTGGTCAACTTGTTTGAATGATTTAGATGTGCTTTATTTTTAAGATAATTTTTATTTAATATTATTCAGAATATTTTTTCTTGATGTTAATGGGACAATGCCGTTTTTATTGATATACCGGCTTCTATGAATGGAATAGATTTACTGCAGTAAATCTTTATGTTGTGTTTGAAAACTGGTATGAAAGGAATAAAAAAAAAATTAAATAATAAAAAAAAAATGTAAATATATGCATGTGTGAAGTTTTACATTCAATCTTATTTGATTGTAAAATATTCAAATTTAAAAAAAAAAAAAAAAAAAAAAGTATAAATATAAATTACAAAAAAAAAATTAAAAAAAAAATAAAAACAAAAAAAATATAAATAAAAATATAAAATGTAAAAAAAAAAAAAAAACTAGACTTAATGCATGTATATAACTTCTGGTTTGTTGGCTTTTTATACACCAATGAAAATGCAAATTGTATTCCATGTGCCACAGCAGTGAGGCATGCGTACATGTGAACTCATGTGATCATTTTAATGTTGCCATCATTCACTAATTGCCTTCTTCTCCTAGGGAGAGATTTCAAACAAACCATTCCCCCGTTCCCCCTCCATATTTATTCTAACCAATCTGTTGATGATCCTGCCATCACAGCATGTACATTTCATTGGAGTCATGAGTTATCAGAGCACAGATGTAAATAATATAAATAAACCTTCATCACATCACTAATCAATGCAAGCCAAACACACTGGCCTAGTTTTCCCCTGGTTTTATTTAACTAAAGGGCTTTCTCTTAATAATTTACAAATGACTTGAATCATGTTTTTTTTTTTTGTGGATTGTTTTGAGCGAAGATTTCACAGTATTTAACTCATCCTCATTTTTTTTTTTAAGTTGATATGTTGCGCGGCTTTTCTGAAGGCCATCTGCTAGATTCAGTCCATGACTAGATGGATAGAATAGCAGAGTAAATGCTCAGTTTGAATGAGGGCAAGCGAGGTCATTGTTTTTTTTCTAAAGTACACTAGTTTGATCAAATTTTGTGTCCAGCAATTACAAATATCAACTATGTAATGAACATTGAACTGACAAAGTCAGTTTTATTAGTCCTCTGTGAGGCTATAAACATAATTAAAATTAATATTTATTTATACATATATATATATATTTAAGAGATTATATATGATTATGATTGAGTTATGATATGCAATTTGATTTTTATTTTTGAATCGTCAAATTTGGATTTAAAAAGTGTTGTTGATCTCTGCATGTCAATTGTTAGAAACCAAATGTTTTAGATGCACACTTTGTTAGCAGTGAACTCATTGATTGTCTAGTGTTTGACTGCCCTTGTCTAATGAATGCATTGTCATCTGCCCCGCTTTCACCTTATAAATAATCATACTGATAAAGGCAGCAGAAAAGGTTGGATATTCTCATCTTGTCATTTCACTTGATGTGCTCTAGCTGGTTGGTGAACCTTGTAGTTGGATGATGGAAGAGTGCTAAACTTTGTGACACATGAGCTAGACTGGCCCCCCCTCTCACTGTGATAAGGTTCAAACCTCACCCAGCCAGTCGGTCACAGCAATGGGGACACAGACACTTAAAACTTTTTTTTTCAAATTTCTGAGTCTCTTGTCTATTGACATTGGTCTTTCAGTATTTTGGGATAGAATGTTGTTGAGAAAAAAAAAACATGAAAAAAGTGACCTTACTGTTTCCTTGTGATATCATCTAAAAATTAAATGGCCATTTTGGTTGACCCATAATCATTTCTTAGATTAAAGAGTTGAAGCTATTTATCTCCTCCGCCCCTTCCCCATTTGTGTGTACAACAAGCAAAGCCATTCTCCTGGCGTGTGTCACAAATGATTTAGCGGGTCCACGCTTGAATAGTAGATGCTTTGTTTGTAGACTATGATACTAGCTGATGTTCACTATTGTTTGTTGTCCTTAGCATATTTACTCAGGAAATGTATTCATTTTTTTTCACTGCTTTCCACCCCCCCCCCCCCACCCCCCCCCCCCCCCCCACCCCCCCCTACCCTCCCTGTTCCCAACGCCCTCATTCCCTCTTGATCATATATTGTTCTAGATAACTTTTGTTTTATATTGCCAACCGTTTAACAGGAAATGTAACATTTTGTATCACAGAATATTTCTATCACTTGATATTGTTGTTAGAAGAGTTGTTGATTATTTATTGCTATGATATATGAAAGCAAGCGTAGAGCACTATTGCACAAATGTTGAATGATACATTTTTTTTTTGTTTACACTAGAAATGTTGTGAGCTTAAGATGAGATCTTGTTGATACTAGCAGCCCCGCCCCACCCCTTACTGAGTGACCCAGTGTTTTTTTTACCTGCTTGTACCTGTGTAATCACATTGTATAGAAAGTGAAAGTAGACAACTAGCATTCCAGTGTAGTGCATGCCAAGCTCCTGGGGTTTGAACAGAAGCATTAGCAAACGGGTTTGATTGTTTCCCTTAAACTTGATGACTGGCTCAGATTTTAGTTATGTTTTGTTTGATTTAGTTTTTGTCAACAAATTTGTACCTGTATTTTTATGCTTTTTTGCTGTCTTAAATATGCTTTTTTTAAAGTCGTTTCCAGAGTTTTCAGCATTTATGGAATTAGTTTTTTTTTTTTTTAAATTGCCACATTGGGTTAGTGCTGTTTAGATTTGCCAGACTTATCTATGCAAGTGTTTGTTAGAAACCTTTAACACATTGCTTGATGTGACGTGTGGCTTATTTTCTTCTAGTTTTTATGGTTGATATTTTTTTAGATGATGCTAGCCTGTAGTAGTCTTGCAGATATTTTCACTGTTGAATTGTTTGAAGAGAAAATGGAGTTTTTCAGAACACAATCTTCCATCCAGTTAGCTGTTGTGTATAGCTGGAGGCAGTAGAGTGTCTGTGTAAGTGTAGTCTGAGATCACACCAGAACAAACCTCTGGCATAGCCGGTGGGATATCAGCATTTTTCTCTCCATGTTGTGGCATGTTACTCCCTTCAAACTAAATGGGCCTAAAATTTGTTTCATTTTTTTTTTTTAACATCATTGTTCCATCTGTCACTCCACACCACCTCTGTTCCCCCCCTCCCTCCATCCCTATCCTCTGAAACTTATCAATGCCTTCCACAAAAGGTTTGAAATGGAAACTGTGATATTGGTCCATCTTGACTCATCAGAAATGTTCACCGCCTCATGTTAACATTAACTGCCAGATTCAGGCACTGTTTTTATTTTTTTTTTCCTCTCTTGGAACTGAAAACTCAACCAACTGTGTAGACCTGAGTTCCAGCAAATTTCTTTGCTGACAGCCAACCACATGATTCATGTGGGTTTTTTAAAAAATAATTTTAATTTTTTTTTTTTTTTTGATGAAAAGAAATCATGCTATTATTGCAAATAGGGCATATTCTGAGGGGGCATTTGTGCATTTTATGGCACATGACTGATTCAATGTGTCATTTTTCTAACCAATGTTATCATTGTACAAGACACTCCTAGTTTGTATGGTTGATAGCTGGCCATGGTTCAAATGACCATCACTGTGATGTTAGCTAGGAGAAATATGGGCGATGTTTAATGTAGAGTTTGTTTAAGTAGACGTAGATCTGAATTCATGTTAGCACAAAGTGTGTGTGGACCTCCATTGTTTTGTTGAGAATGTCATCACAACCTAATGATAAAATGTATCCATACAATGAAAATGCCTGTGCCCCCATTGTAAATTTAAAATCGGATCTTTCAGAAGTAGTTTGAGAACACGTTTTATGAACCTAGAAAATATGAAAGTTTCGGGTTCAATTTTTGGACTGAGAAATAACTTTTTTACTTGACTTTTTACTTGTTGACCCCCTTTTGTTGACGAATAATTGATTTGTTGACTAGGTCAAGTCAACTTTAGAAATTTAAAAATTGCTTTTTAGATGTGAGATATTTAAAACAATTATTCATTACTATCTGTTACTGCCAAGAATAAGCTTGTGAAAAAATCGGAAAATCATAAATGTACAAAGACATGTACATGTCTTTAGTTGTTAAATGAAGTGTCACTTAAAACTAGGTCCTTTGCATTGTAAAATTTTGATTTAAACTAGGTCATGATTATTTGACTGATGTAATTTTTATTGACTGACAGATCTAAAACTAGGTTATATTTTTACCAAATAAGTAAACCATAACTGCCCCTTATTTGAGAAATATGTAAAGTGAGACAGTTGTCATTTAGCCCAATATAACTGCCCCCTTATTTGAGAAATATGTAAAGTGAGACAGTTGCCATTTAGCCCAATATAACTGCCCCCTTATTTGAGAAATATGTAAAGCGAGACAGTTGCCATTTAGCCCAATATAACTGCCCCCTTATTTGAGAAATAAGTAAAGCGAGACAGTTGCCATTTAGCCCAATATAACTGCCCCCTTATTTGAGAAATATGTAAAGCGAGACAGTTGCCATTTAGCCCAATATAACTGCCCCCTTATTTGAGAAATATGTAAAGTGAGACAGTTGCCATTTAGCCCAATATAACTGCCCCCTTATTTGAGAAATATGTAAAGTGAGACAGTTGTCATTTAGCCCAATATAACTGCCCCCATATTTGAGAAATATGTAAAGCGAGGCAGTTGTTATGATGATTTAGCCCAATATAACTGCCCCCTTATTTGAGAAATTTGTAAAGCGAGACAGTTGCCATTTAGCCCAATATAACTGCCCCCTTATTTGAGAAATATGTAAAGTGAGACAGTTGTCATTTAGCCCAATATAACTGCCCCCTTATTTGAGAAATATGTAAAGCGAGACAGTTGTTATGATGATTTAGCCCAATATAACTGCCCCCTTATTTGAGAAATATGTAAAGCGAGACAGTTGTCATTTAGCCCAATATAACTGCCCCCTTATTTGAGAAATATGTAAAGTGAGACAGTTGTCATTTAGCCCAATATAACTGCCCCCTTATTTGAGAAATATGTAAAGCGAGACAGTTGCCATTTAGCCCAATATAACTGCCCCCTTATTTGAGAAATATGTAAAGCGAGACAGTTGTCATTTAGCCCAATATAACTGCCCCCTTATTTGAGAAATATGTAAAGTGAGACAGTTGTCATTTAGCCCAATATAACTGCCCCCTTATTTGAGAAATATGTAAAGCGAGACAGTTGCCATTTAGCCCAATATAACTGCCCCCTTATTTGAGAAATATGTAAAGCGAGACAGTTGTCATTTAGCCCAATATAACTGCCCCCTTATTTGAGAAATATGTAAAGTGAGACAGTTGTCATTTAGCCCAATATAACTGCCCCCTTATTTGAGAAATATGTAAAGCGAGACAGTTGCCATTTAGCCCAATATAACTGCCCCCTTATTTGAGAAATATGTAAAGCGAGACAGTTGCCATTTAGCCCAATATAACTGCCCCCTTATTTGAGAAATATGTAAAGCGAGACAGTTGCCATTTAGCCCAATATAACTGCCCCCTTACTTGACGTTGTTATATAGGACCAGGTCCAAGAGGTAGCTGATACTAATGTTGCCCTCATGTATCACATTAACGCTTAGTAGACAGAACATTCTAGAAGATGCATGACAGTACAATTTTGACTAGCCCTTTACCATTCAGATCTTAGGAGCAGGAGTTTTTTTTTTTTTTAATTAAGTTTTTGTGAATTTTTAATTGCCATGATTTAGGATGTACTGATTTGGTGAGTGCTGCCAATACTTTCAGCAAGTTTTCGTGTTTATTGGCTAGAAACAAAGCACCAACTCTCTGCATCTGATAATCGTTCTTTGTTTTCTCACATTAGTAGGTAGTTGACCACAGAATTGTGGAGACATTTATTTATTATCAGAGTTGTTTTAGGGTTTGCCATTTAGATCTAAAAGTACTAGATAAGTTTGATTCAATAAAAGTGTGATATCATCTGATACCTGAGTTTGTGCTTTTGTCACTTTGCCTGTGTGTGGTGTGTGATGATATAGGTGTACACCTGAAACAATGGCGGCGACTTCTGAAGGAAGGGTAAATAAAGGGAGACAACGTGCTGAACTATAGCACTGGGCTGGATTACATTGTAATTTGGTCTAATTTCTTTTTATTAGACTAAAGTTTGAGAAATTGACGCACAGAAAACGTCCTAAGATGGATCGGTGTTAATTGTTTGGATGAAATTTTACCAACGTTCTAAAAATATTAAATATTATAATCAATTATATATCAATCAAACAATGGCTTAGGAAATGCGACATATAGATTTATCCAATTCTGCAAACATATCTGAATTGATAGGTTGCAAACCAAAGATACTTATGAAATGTTTGCACTAAACATTATAGTTCTCCTTCTATGTACGCCTCCATCGGTTTCTACGGATAGAGCCCGGTTCAAAATAAGAGTACTTTAATGTGCATCAACAACAGTAAGGTGTGTACATTTACAAGACAGAGACATGGTTAGGGGAGGGGTAGTTGAACATTATGTGACGTTATTTTACAGGCGAGTTGGATATATATATATATATATATATATATATATATATATATATATATATATATATATATATATATATATATATATATATATATATATATATATACTAAAATATATACTAAAATCGCTTGAGATAATTTAAAGCATCGAAGCTTCAACCTTCAAATTTGAGAGTTCAGAGGTTAAAAACTAATAAGAAGCTAATGACCTCGTCTCACCCCCCCCCCCCCCCCCCCCCCCGGGACACTAGTGCCCAAATTCAACACTCTCGCGGTGACTGTCAAAAGCCACCCGTTCTAGTGCCGTGTACTCTCAGCCCAAACAGCAGTGAAGATTCTAAACTTCCTCAACTGGAACACTACTACGTATCTTCTATCTGATACTTAGATCTATATGCCTTCTATCTGTCGCCAACATCTTTCTATACCTCATAATAAGACGGCGTAGGGATACATTTAACAATGAGAAGCTGCGTGGTTTCTTTTTGGCTTGAAGATTCCACAAAATCTGGCTATTTTGTTAACATCGTCTTTTATTCAAAATACATAAACTAGGATAATCATCAGGGTTATTGCCCTTTACGGTAGCAACCAGATTTTTGTGGTATTTATGTTAATTTTCCAGAGCATAAGTAATATATGTTTGATCTGAATGGCCCTTGGGTTCGAGGCGTTGACCCGGCCCTACATTGAATCTGCTGCTATCTCGCGAGACGAGAGGATCCCATAAACGAAGCGGTCTGCTGCATTTTATTTCAGTTCACATAAAAGCATATTCGGTTCAAGAGTACACAAAACAGCCGGGGATTTTATTTCTGTTGGTGGAGTGGCCTACATCAAACATTTTAAACTGAAGTATTTGGGTCTTTAAAAAAAAAAAACGTAAAATAAATGCAACGTGTCATGTACAGCCAGACTCTACTTCACCTACTCTTTGAAGTACTTGTTGCGTTGCTACATGTATGCGGATCAGGGTTTTCAGTTGTCAGGGTTTATATGGGCCTCGAGTAGTACATATAGGGTAATGGAAGATCCCTAGAATGTAAGGCGTATTTGGGAGGGGAGAGAATAATTATAGAATGTAAGACGTATAAGGGAGGGGGCACAATCACTATGGTGTAAGACGTATATGCAAAGGGAGAGAAGCATCATGGAAAGTAAGACGTATATATTTTATCAGGGTGGGTCCAAAATGTCATATTTTTATGACATATAATCTGTGCAGGATATAACCAGCTGTAGGCTAAACTCCGCGGAAAACCGCCGTTTTTTTATTTGTTGTTGGATTTTCTTTTTTTTTTTTTTTTGGCGACTGTAAACACTTCATTAAACATTATAATATAATGTAAATGCAGAGAGGTATTTTTAGAAAAAACTTGTCAAGTTAATTGATTTTAAGTTAGCGCCGTTTTGCCCCAAGAGGTACCGTTTTTTATTATAATTAAATAAGAGCAGATTAAATGTCATACTATTTCAATTTTTAGTATGGTTTAAATTGCGTTCTATATTCTAAGGATTCTTTGGCTGAAGTCTAAATGGCGCCTGAACAACCAAGTTTTCTGTTTAGTTTTATGTGTTGAACTTTTACCCCATAGCATCATAACAAACAAAAACATAAAACTTTGAAATAAATCTTGAGGAAATCTTAGCTAGACTTTTTTTTTTCATCTTCTCGGTGTCGCCTCACTAATCCAGGGTAACTGTGTACTTTTAGGTACCTCTAACCTTTCATCCCTAACCTCCGATTCAACCCAATGATGGGAGTCAGGGGGTCAGTCACACCTCCATCGTCCACCCCCACCCCCACCATGGTTGTAACACGATATCATAGGTAATTAAGTATGTGGCGAGGGGAGGGGGGGCTATTCTATGGTGCGAATTATATGGACTGTAGCAGTTTCAGACGATTAGGTTTGATGCGTAAGGTTTGCTTTCATAGGATGTAGATCTAGTCAACTATTAGTGGAGGGTGGGGTTGGGGGTGGGGGTGGTGCCCCTGGAACACCTCTATCACCTTCCAACAACCAACAAACCCGGACGAAATAAGAAATATGTAATATATATATATATATATATATATATATATATATATATATATATATATATATATATATATATATATATAAAAAATGTTGCACTGTTTTTGCACTCTTGAACGCGGAATATGCTTTTACTGCTTTTACCTGAATTGAGATAAAATGCAACAGACAATTTTGTTTATGGGATCTAGGTTATTTTATACGACCGCTTCCCCCCCCCCCCCCCCCCCCCGGGAATGTATGAAAGAAAACCTGGTTGCACTTATGGTAAAAGCTGTTTTTTATCTATAATATACGCTTAACAATGTTAGAAGGACTTTTTTTACAATTTTTTTTACAACAGAAATGTTTTAATAATTAACAACTTTCCTAACTTTTTTTTAAATTGTTATTTCTGCTCACCTCTGCTTTAACTAGATTCTAGATAGATCTGGATCGGTAAAGCTCGACAACTCCCTTTATAATTTCTACATCACAAGACTACAGCAGACGAGAGGGGAAAAAAACAGTGCTAGTAAATCATAGACCAAGTACACGGATGTAGGCATGCGTTGTAATCTCTAGTGTTAGTTTATCGATTCTTGTCTTCTCAAGTGCGATCAGGGTATCGATACCCTAAAGGGACCTTAAAGCTGAAGTGGTCGTTCAACTTTTTAACTACCCACAACATAAAACGGTTTGTTTCGTTTCAAGGGTTTTTGTTTTGACAAGTTCCCTTTAATCACCCGCGGCGAAATTTGCAAGCTGTATTTTAAAGAGAAAAATATCCGTTAGTGCAAGGAGTTCTTTTATTATGTAAAACAAATGTAGACTCGGCGCACTATTAAACGTTGAACATTCTTTTGTGTTTTGCTTCAAGGTTTTGTTTATTTTAAAAAGTGTTTTAATTTTAAACCGTAAAAAAAGATAATGTATAGATAACAACGAACAGGCGCCCAGAAGCCGTAGTAAGTAGGGGAGTCACTGACTCAAAGCTGCACTCTTCAGACAAGGGTTCAATTTTACACAGTTCTATATATACAGTGGCGTAGCCAGGGGGTGTTAGGACCCCCCCCCCCCATTTCCTTCATGGACTAGAAAAATGACAGCAGAGTTTCTTCTCGAAAAAACGTCTATAGTTCCCCGAGCGAAATAGAATTTATATAGAGAATATATACTTTTACCAGTGTCGTCGTCCCCCCCCCCCCCCCAAATCCCCCCCCCCCCCCTGAAAACACTGAATGTCATTTGTGTCAGTTTTAATTTATAGCTTGGATCGCTCTAAATTTTAATGATATAAAACAAAAAACTTGATGTTCGTTCTTAAATCCTTAAGGAATATATATATATATATATATATATATATATATATATATATATATATATATATATATATATATATATATATATATATATATATATATATATATATATATATATATATATATATACATATAAAGGCTTTTGACACCAGCCCCCCCCCCCACACACACACACCTTCCCCCCCTAACCTACAAACATTTTGTAGAGCTAGCAGTTATCTTTCTGTTTAAAAAAACGGAGTATTTTTTATTGTCTTTTATTTCGTATAAATCCAGACTAGTGTTAAAATAATGTTCCGTTATCATGTATGAAACTAGAATATGTTTTGGGCCAACAAAAACACGATCCAAATAAGATACTTGACCTCCCTCCTTACATGCCAATACACAAACTTGACCCCCCCCCCCCCCCCCCGTGTTTTCCTGCGCAGTTTTTTGTTTGTTTCACCGTCTCAGCTAAACATTCGTTTATTTGCATGTGCAGGAATATTTAGGAAGAGACCCACGCTTTTCTTTATAAATAAAAATAGTAGTGTATAATTTATTTTCTACTTTTTAGTGCATTATTACATAAAAGCTTGTTATTAAAACGTTTTAATGATTTTTTTTTGCATTTGTTCCTGCTTTGTTTTTAAAAATTGCATTTGACGAAAGTATTCAACATGGTTATAGCTATACAAATACAAATTGCGCGTGAATAATTTTCAGTTTTTTTTTAGGCTGGGTGGTGGAGACTTTTTTTTTTCTTACAAATCCAAAATGAATTTGATATCTAAATGTTTACAACAGTTTTGTTTTATGATTAAAAGTATGAAACTAATTTTTTTTTAATGTCAGCATTGTGGTGTGTTTTTATTAATACAGACTCTGTATGTGTATTAAAAAAACAATAAAAATTCAAAAAATTGATGGGGTTATCAAAATCATTAGAAGATTATGGGGTGGGGTGGGGGAGTTATCACGAAATAAAATTATGTGTGCGTAGATGTCAATTATTGAAACAAAAAACGGAAGTGACAAAATGGCGACCAGCGTTGATGGAAAAAAAAAAAAATAGAAAATACTTTTAGACAAGGTTCCGATAAGATATTTTTGTACCCCAAAATTAATATATGGCAGTCTGAACATAAGCATAGATCAATGTCTATTTTAATTTTGACGTCCACATTTTCAGCCCAGTTTATCAGATTCCCAGATGTCATGAGGGAGGGAAGATGGGAGAAAATTGTGGAGGTGTGTTTAGATTAAGTTCCGTATAAGTCCCCCCCCCCCCCCTCCCCACACACACCCTTCGCTTACAGTTTAAAATGTGAGGATTTGATCCACTGACTTGTATTTTATGCCTTGCCGGTTCGTTAAATCTCCACGCCTTGTAAAAAAAAATGATGGAGGTAATATAAGTTTGGGGGATGTACTTTAAGGTAAGGTCAAGGCCGGTGAACTTTAAGTCACCCGACGTGTCACTTCACGGCTCGCTGGTTTTCTCGTGTCACCCATCTTCATGTATCACCCCATCTCAGATGTGTCACCAGTACCTGCTCTAATATCACACAATCTCAGATGTGTCGCCAGTACCTACCCTTATCACCCCATCTCAAATGTGTCACCAGTACCTACCCTTATCACCACCTCTCTAGTGTCACCAGTACCTACCCTTATCACCCCATCTCAAATGTGTCACCAGTACCTACCCTTATCACCCCATCTCTCTAGTGTCACCAGTACCTACCCTTATCACCACCTCTCTAGTGTCACGAGTACCTACCCTTATCACCCCATCTCTCTAGTGTCACCAGTACCTCCCCTTATCACCCCATCTCTCTAGTGTCACCAGTACCTACCCTTATCACCCCATCTCTCATGTGTCACCAGTACCTACCCTTATCACCCCATCTCTCTAGTGTCACCAGTACCTACCCTTATCACCCCATCTCTCTAGTGTCACCAGTACCTACCCTTATCACCCCATCTCAAATGTGTCACCAGTACCTACCCTTATCACCCCATCTCTCTAGTGTCACCAGTACCTACCCTTATCACCCCATCTCAAATGTGTCACCAGTACCTACCCTTATCATCCCATGTCTCTAGTGTCACCAGTACCTCCCCTTATCACCCCATCTCTCTAGTGTCACCAGTACCTACCCTTATCACCCCATCTCTCTAGTGTCACCAGTACCTACCCTTATCACCCCATCTCTCATGTGTCACCAGTACCTACCCTTATCACCACATCTCAAATGTGTCACCAGTACCTCCCCTATCACCCCATCTCAAATGTGTCACCAGTACCTACCCTTATCACCCCATCTCAAATGTGTCACCAGTACCTACCGTTATCACCATCTCTCTAGTGTCACCAGTACCTACCCTTATCACCCCATCTCTCATGTGTCACCAGTACCTACCCTTATCACCACATCTCAAATGTGTCACCAGTACCTCCCCTATCACCCCATCTCAAATGTGTCACCAGTACCTACCCTTATCACCCCATCTCAAATGTGTCACCAGTACCTACCGTTATCACCATCTCTCTAGTGTCACCAGTACCTCCCCTATCACCCCATCTCAAATGTGTCACCAGTACCTCCCCTATCACCCCATCTCAAATGTGTCACCAGTACCTACCCTTATCACCCCATCTCAAATGTGTCACCAGTACCTACCGTTATCACCATCTCTCATGTGTCACCAGTACCTACCCTTATCACCCCATCTTTCTAGTGTCACCAGTACCTACCCTTATCACCCCATCTTCGTGTGTCACCAGTACCTACCCTTATCACCCCATCTCTCTAGTGTCACCAGTACCTACCCTTATCACCCCATCTCTCTAGTGTCACCAGTACCTACCCTTATCACCCCATCTCAAATGTGTCACCAGTACCTACCCTTATCACCCCATCTCTCTAGTGTCACCAGTACCTACCCTTATCACCCCATCTCTCTAGTGTCACCAGTACCTACCCTTATCACCCCATCTCTCATGTGTCACCAGTACCTACCCTTATCACCCCATCTCTCTAGTGTCACCAGTACCTACCCTTATCACCCCATCTCTCTAGTGTCACCAGTACCTACCCTTATCACCCCATCTTCGTGTGTCACCAGTACCTACCCTTATCACCCCATCTCTCATGTGTCACCAGTACCTACCCTTATCACCCCATCTTCGTGTGTCACCAGTACCTACCCTTATCACCCCATCTCTCATGTGTCACCAGTACCTACCCTTATCACCCCATCTCTCTAGTGTCACCAGTATCTACCCTTATCACCCCATCTCAAATGTGTCACCAGTACCTACCCTTATCACCCCATCTCTCATGTGTCACCAGTACCTACCCTTATCACCCCTTCTTCATGTATCACCCCATCTCTCATGTGTCACCAGTACCTACCCTTATCACCCCTTCTTCATGTATCACCCCATCTCTCATGTGTCACCAGTACCTATCCTTATCACCCATACTCAAATGTGTCACCATTATCTACCATTAGCACCAAATCTCTCTAGTGTCACCAGTACCTACCCTTATCACCCCATCTCTCTAGTGTCACCAGTACCTACCCTTATCACCCCATCTCAAATGTGTCACCAGTACCTACCCTTATCACCCCATCTCTCTAGTGTCACCAGTACCTCCCCTTATCACCCCATCTCTCTAGTGTCACCAGTACCTACCCTTATCACCCCATCTCCCTAGTGTCACCAGTACCTACCGTTATCACCCCATCTCTCTAGTGTCACCAGTACCTACCCTTATCACCCCATCTCAAATGTGTCACCAGTATCTACCCTTATCACCCCATCTCTCTAGTGTCACCAGTACCTACCCTTATCACCCCATCTCTCTAGTGTCACCAGTACCTACCCTTATCACCCCATCTCTCTAGTGTCACCAGTACCTACCCTTATCACCCCATCTCAAATGTGTCACCAGTACCTACCTTTATCACCCCATCTCACTAGTGTCACCAGTACCTACCCTTATCACCCCATCTCAAATGTGTCACCAGTACCTACCCTTATCACCCCATCTCAAATGTGTCACCAGTACATACCCTTATCACCCCATCTCTCTAGTGTCACCAGTACCTACCTTTATCACCCCATCTCACTAGTGTCACCAGTACCTACCCTTATCACCCCATCTCAAATGTGTCACCAGTACCTACCCTTATCACCCCATCTCTCTAGTGTCACCAGTACCTACCCTTATCACCATCTCTATAGTGTCACCAGTACCTACCCTTATCACCCCATCTATCTAGTGTCACCAGTACCTACCCTTATCACCCCATCTCTCATGTGTCACCAGTATCCACCCTTATCATCCCATGTCTCTAGTGTCACCAGTACCTACCCTTATCACCCCATCTCAAATGTGTTACCAGTACCTACCCTTATCACCCCATCTCTCTAGTGTCACCAGTATCTACCCTTATCACCCCATCTCTCTAGTGTCACCAGTACCTACCCTTATCACCCCATCTCTCTAGTGTCACCAGTATCTACCCTTATCACCCCATCTCTCTAGTGTCACCAGTATCTACCCTTATCACCCCATCTCAAATGTGTCACCAGTACCTACCCTTATCACCACATATCAAATGTGTCACCAGTATCCACCCTTATCATCCCATGTCTCTAGTGTCACCAGTACCTACCCTTATCACCCCATCTCAAATGTGTCACCAGTACCTGCCCTTATCACCCCATCTCTCATGTGTCACCAGTACCTACCCTTATCACCCCATCTCTCATGTGTCACCAGTACCTACCCTTATCACCCCATGTCTCTAGTGTCACCAGTACCTACCCTTATCACCCCATCTCAAATGTGTCACCAGTATCTACCCTTATCACCCCATCTCTCTAGTGTCACCAGTACCTACCCTTATCACCCCATCTCAAATGTGTCACCAGTACCTACCCTTATCACCCCATCTCAGTAGCTGCAAAACGTCTAATTACAATTTTAATTTTAGACCAGAAAATGCAATTATGAAATCAATTGTTGATTCAAGAGATGTTGTTTCATCGGCGTGATGGGTTGAGGGGTTTGAGTTTTTTAGTGAGCTGAAAATACGCATTCAAGATCCTGATTAACTTTGTATAATAGTTTTTTTGTTTTTTGTTTTAATTTTTTAGTATTTTTTTTTAAGTTTAATAGTTTTCCTCTCTTGCTGCTTCCCATTCAAGCCAGGGTTGACAGCAAGAGTAGGTTCACATGAACATATATATACATATTATACAAGTTATATTACGTGTCTAATACAAAACGTATATATTTAGGTTCCCTTATACAAAACGTCTACAGTTACTAAGTGTTTAATTAAGTTTTCACTTGAGACTCCATGTTGGGCGATCGATTTGACTCATAGATGATGATTCTTTGTGTGTACCTTCATACCCTTTAGAGGGAGGCGTATAATAGTATACGTACGATCTTATGAATAGGAAAAGAAAACTTAGAGGAATTTTTGCAGTTTTTTGCAGATCAATTAGTATTTTCAAGCTTGTTAGTTTAGAAATGTTTTATTTTTAATATTAGTTTAGTTTCTACACTTTAGTATTTAAAAAAAATAAAAATATTTAATGTATAAGTTTAAATCAACAAAAGGTAACTTAATTTATTGTATTTTATTTGTTGCTACTAAAGTCAACACCACACACACCAGCTGAATAGGCTTTAAACTCGGCCAGTACCTTAGGATCTTAATTCTAATTAAACATTACCTCCCCTTAGCTACGTCATTGGTCGGATCTTTTAGCATTTTTCACGTTTTGAATTATTTCCCCTGATCAATGGATATGTAGAAAAATCAATATCGCGTAATTGACGAGTAATCGAACTTGCAATTTAATATATATATATATATATATATATATATATATATATATATATATATATATATATATATATATATATATATATATATATATATATATATATATATATATATATATATATATATATATATTGGACTAACAACTTATCGACTTTGATAGCACAAGTGCTACAAGCGACAAGTGGTCGGATGGTGTGGTCGGATGGTGTGGTCGGATGGTGTGGTTAGTCGGATGGTGTGGTCAGATGATGTGGTCAGATGGTGTGGTCGGATGGTGTGGTCGGATGGTGTGGTTAGTCGGATGGTGTGGTCAGATGATGTGGTCAGATGATGTGGTCAGATGGTGTGGTCAGATGGTGTGGTCGGATGGTGTGGTCAGATGGTGTGGTCAGATGGTGTGGTCAGATAGTGTGGTTGGTCAGATGGTGTGGTCAGATGGTGTGGTCGGATGGTGTGGTCAGATGGTGTGGTCAGATGGTGTGGTCAGATGGTGTGGTCAGATGGTTTGGTCAGATGGTGTGGTCAGATGGTGTGGTCAGATGGTGTGGTCAGATGGTGTGGTCGGATGGTGTGGTCAGATGGTGTGGTCAGATGGTATGCAGTCATGTAATGACCATCCTGACCTCACAGAGGAGATCGTCACGTGACTATTGGTCACGCATGAACTGTTCGTCTCGCTCCAGTAACTTGTCGGATGGGGGAGGGAAGGTGCTGATGTAGCAGATTTAGAACCTCCCCCCCCCCCTACCCCCCCACCCCACCATGACTGACCCCCGCCGTCGTGTCTGACACCAAAAATTGTTTCTGTCACTCACGATATAACTCACTGGCCGTGAACTTTGACCCGGTTCAAGGTCATGCTAAGTTCAGACTGTAAGATGAACAACCGCCTTGCTGTTGTAAGATTTATTTATGTTGATGTAAAAAAAAAAACACAAAGTCAAATAGAAACAAACGTCGTCGTTTTTATAACAGTTTTAACACGAAGCATGGGGGAGGTATTAGCACAAAGATAGCTACTAGTCTCCATTCCACCACCCCCCGGACCTCTTCTCCCCCACCCCCAGTCCTCCCTCTTCTCTCCCCGACCCCTGGCCCTTTCTTTACCCCCCCCCCCCCAACCTGCCCCATTAGCGTCTTGTTGTTACTAGTACACCCCGTCCCACTGCTCATTATTACAGCTTCAGATGACTGCCGCATAATTAATTACTGCATAATTAACTCATACATTCATTGCTACCAATCAATTAGTACCAATTAACAAGCAGCTGATTTGGAAGCAAATAATTTAGAGGACGGCGTGGTCGGGTCGTGGAGCTCACGACTGCTAACCTGAAAGTGTCGAGTTCGAATCCTGGACTAGTCTGTAAAACGTCCTTAGTCCACCCAGCTTTTATGGGTACCTGGTTTACTTTATGTAATGTAAAGGCGGATGCTTATAGAACCGACCACACCATCCATTTATATGCTGAATTCAATTAAACTGGTGAACGCAAACATACTCACACAAACACACAGAG
This sequence comes from Physella acuta, assembly GCF_028476545.2. Lineage (NCBI taxonomy): Eukaryota > Metazoa > Mollusca > Gastropoda > Physidae > Physella > Physella acuta. The sequence goes on along the minus strand of NW_026731896.1, from coordinate 14,433 downwards.
GCGTAGCGACCCTTCCCGGAGCCCGGGGACAAACTTTCGATTTGCACCCCCCCTCCCCCCCCCCCCTCAAACTTTCGATTTGCACCCCCCCCCCCGTCAAACTTTCGATTTGCACCCCCCCCCCCCCCGTCAAACTTTCGATTTGCACCGCCCCCCCCCCCCCCCCTCAAACTATCAATTTGTTTTTCCAACCCATTTTGGCGCCCCCTAAGGTCGGCGCCCGGGTACATAAGTTTTCCCCCCGCCCCCCCCCCTCTCTACGCCTCTGCACATACACACTAATTAGAGGTGATTGGTTTGTAAGAAAATATTTTTTTCTGCTAATTAGTAGCCAGTTAATAGACTAATGTATCAGCAATTAATTAGATTGAATGCATCTCGGTGAATTGCTGTCAAATTAATTGCAGTAAAATTAACAACAGTTATAATAATGAATGTTTGCTACCAATAATGAAACATTGGAAGGAGAGAGATTCGCTCAAAGTTGATTTTTGCGGACATATGTTAAAGTCAATATCAATTTTCAGACATCATGAATTGATAAAAGTGTTTCAAAAAACCTGATTTATTAATATCATTATCACCTTTTTCCCGTTCGTGCCCAAGACACATTAGGCAGATGCAGTAGAGTAAATCTGTTTCTAAAACCTCGGCATATAAGGGGATAATGTGGTCAGCATTATACCTAATGTAAGTCAGGTATCCATCCTGAGATCATTTGTCCTGAGATCATTTGTCATGGAACCGAGATCTGAACACGAAACTTCGGGCTAGCCACCAAACTCTCTACCACTTGACCACACTGTACCTTTTCTTTTTTTAATGATATGATTTTATATTGAATACAGCAATTATTTCTGACACACGTGAACATGAAATGTAACGTTTAAAGAGTGTTATAACTCTATATTAATGTTATAACTTGTTATATTTATAGCATAACTTGTTATACTTATGCCTTAACTTATGCTGTAACTGGCCGTAAAATGATACCCGTGGTTTGAAAATGTTACATTTTTGTCAAGGGAGATAAATAGCTTCCACATCACTCCAGGTTACTGACCCCTGATTTAGGACAAGACACAGGGGCAACAACTTGTGTATACAGTGTCACGTATTTTTATTTTAAAAATCTAAATTTATTTTTGTTAACAGCTAACTAATATTTGTATGACTCGTATCAAGTTTCATATCACGTGTTATGATGAATTCCTAATTTTTAAAAATATAACCCCCCACCCCTTTAAAAAAAACTACCAGGGGACGTAACTGCAAAAGATAACTCTATTGTATCCTCCCCTGCTGAGGGCTAACGTTATGTTGGGGTGATTTGCATGAGAATGGCTCGAGTGCTCCTGGGGTGGTTTTTGTGTGGGTGCACCCGCCCGTGAGAGATTCCTCTACAGCCACTATAGCCTTTTGGGGGGTGAGGGGTGTGTGGGGGTGGGGGTGTTAATTTATAGCAGTAAACGTTTGAAGTGTTTTATTTTATAGGGTTTTATTTTATTTTTTTGAATCTGTTGCGTCTTTTTTTTTTCTTTACAAACCAGAACGTGTCTTTTGATTATATGCGTGGTTGTCCCATGGCCTTGATTTTGTGCTAGTTCTTGGATAATGACGAGGCTCGGGTGGGGAGGAAGGGGAGGGGGGGGGGGTCATAGCCTGCTCTGTACTTTAGGACTCATGAGTCCCAGGGGATAAGAACCAGGACAATTTTTGAGTTTTTGGCCAGATTTGTGTGCTAGTTTACAAACCAAATTAAAGTTTTGTGTGCTAGTTTACAAGCCAAATCAAATTTTATCAGACGACTGCATAAATTCGAAGCAATTTGTTGAACAGGTTGAATATGCATGTAATATCTGGTCAAAATTATTCTACCTGTTTTAATGTTTTCACTATAATGCATTTTTTGTGTTTTTATTTGTTTGTATGTTGTCATAAAAAAACAACAATCAACATCCATTCAGAAGTAGGTCAGGGATGCTGGTCATGTGACCGTCACGCTGGAGCCACCAGTGTCACGCCGCTCCTGGTCACGCCAGAGCTCCCAGGGCCGGGGGGGTGTCACGCTAAGCGTCCAGCGTGTCTAACGCTCGGTGTCAGCAGATATCGCTTCCTCGCCACGCTTGGCTGCACATGTCTCATGGCCGGGGCGGTGTGGGGGTGGGGGGTGGGGGGTGACCCACGCGAATCACTCAAGTCTAACGGCTGTGTCGGTTGATGGAAATCTGGAGCGTTGTTTGGGTTGGGGGGGGGGGGGGACGGAATGGGGGGGGGGGGAGAAAAAAAAGCATCGGTCACGGTGACCTGGCCTTCTTGGTAAAGCTTGACATTAATATGTCTTAATCTCACTTCGGTTAAAACAATCTTCTATAGTTAATCTGATCCGGATATTTTGATAGGGTGGGAGGGGGGGTGTTGATTCATCACCTGGCTATAATCGTCATCACGATATTTTTTTAGGGGCGTTGATTTAATCTTCAATAGATCGTTGGTTGGCTACCGTGGTGTAGATTCTGTGATCTCATACTCTACAACACACTTGTTGCATTAGAACACAACACAATGTTTTGTGACCTTTTCTTTACTGTGACTTTTTTCCTGTGACTTTTTTCTGTTTTTTTTTCCTTTGTTTTCCTGTGACTTTTTTCTTACAATCGCGGGCAAATACTGGTAAAAGTATATATTTTCTGTATAAATATTATTTAGTTTTGGGGAGGGGGGTAGACCCCCGAAGAGATGCCTGAAAGAAACTCTGTTCTCCCTATTAAGAGGTGAAAGTGTGATGTTTATTTTGGGATGAAGATTACGTAATCATGAGGGGTAGAAGATTTGTGTCTGACGAAGATGAGAATGACGTAGAAGGAAAATGTGACGTTTTTATTGTTAGCACGTCACATGGCGTAGTGTAGTGTGGTTTGTCTAGGTGTTGTCACAGTGTGTACAAGTATTGTACTCATGTTGTTAGTGGAATGGTGTGGATAGGTAGTCGTGGCATAATGATGAATGTCCGTGAGTGTCCGTGTGTGTCTATGTGTGTCTATGTGAGTCTATGTGTGTCTAGGTGTGTCTATGTTTGTCTAGGTGTGTCTATATATGTCTATGTGTGTCTAGGTGTGTCTATGTTTGTCTAGGTGTGTCTATATATGTCTATGTGTGTCTAGGTGTGTCTATGTGTGTCTAGGTGTGTCTATGTTTGTCTAGGTGTGTCTATATATGTCTATGTGTGTCTAGGTGTGTCTATGTGTGTCTAGGTGTGTCTATGTTTGTCTAGGTGTGTCTATATATGTCTATGTGTGTCTAGGTGTGTCTATGTTTGTCTAGGTGTGTCTATGTGTGTCTAGGTGTGTCTATGTTTGTCTAGGTGTGTCTATATATGTCTATGTGTGTCTAGGTGTGTCTATGTTTGTCTAGGTGTGTCTATATATGTCTATGTGTGTCTAGGTGTGTCTATGTGTGTCTAGGTGTGTCTATGTTTGTCTAGGTGTGTCTATATATGTCTATGTGTGTCTAGGTGTGTCTATGTTTGTCTAGGTGTGTCTATATATGTCTATGTGTGTCTAGGTGTGTCTATGTTTGTCTAGGTGTGTCTATATATGTCTATGTGTGTCTAGGTGTGTCTATGTGTGTCTAGGTGTGTCTATGTTTGTCTAGGTGTGTCTATATATGTCTATGTGTGTCTAGGTGTGTCTATGTGTGTCTAGGTGTGTCTATGTGAGTCTATGTGTGTCTAGGTGTGTCTATGTGTGTCTAGGTGTGTCTATGTTTGTCTAGGTGTGTCTAGGTGTGTCTATGTGTGTCTAGGTGTGTCTATGTGAGTCTATGTGCGTCTAGGTGTGTCTATGTGTGTCCATGTGCGTCCACCCTCCCCCTCACCAACTGCTGAAACTGTGGAGATGGTACACAGCCTCGATCTGTATGGAATGGATGTAACTGTCACACCCCTCACACACACACACACACACACACTCACACACTCACACACCACAACACACACAACAACACACAACACACACACACGACCAAGCACAACAATCCACTGTCTTCAAAGAACACCGAGTTTATCTGCTGTGTGTCAGCACACTGCATTACGTGCATTGCATATCTCAGGCAAGTAGTCACATACCCCGTTATCACATAAATATTCTGACCCCTACTTATCACATTAATAATGGACCAGCATTCTGACCACTATCCTTTTAATATCTGACCACTTTCCCCATCTCATTAATATCTGACCACTATTTCCGATCTCATTAATATCTGACCACTATTTCCCACCCCATTAATATCGGACCACTATTCCCCACCCCATTAATATCTGACCACTATTCCCCACCCCATTAATATCTGACCACTATTCCCCACCCCATTAATATCTGACCACTATTCCCCACCCCATTAATATCTGACCACTATTCCCCACCCCATTAATATCTGACCACTATTCCCCACCCCATTAATATCTGACCACTATTCCCCACCCCATTAATATCTGACCACTATTCCCCATCCCATTAATATCTGACCACTATTCCCCACCCCATTAATATCTGACCACTATTCCCCACCCCATTAATATCTGACCACTATTCCCCACCCCATTAATATCTGACCACTATTCCCCATCCAATTAATATCTGACCACCATTCCCCATCCCATTAATATCTGACCACTACTTACCCATCATATTATTAAGTCCTGACGGTCTATAGGGCAAGTGGTAGAGTTCACTTGTTTCGGCATATGAACAGATAGTGTGGTCAGCACTATGCCCAGCTGCCTTTACTTACCCTAACGTGAGTTAGCCACCCATCGGAGTTGGGTGGACTCAGGGACGGTCTACTGACTTGAACCCGGATTCGAACTCGAGTCTTATGGGTTAGCAGTCCAGCTCTCTACCGCTAGACCACTCCGTCCCATCATCAAATTATTATTAGACCACTATTTCCCCATCCCATTAATATCTGACCACTATCTCCCCATCCCATTAACAATCGGCCAACATTCTCCAGTGCACCAATACGAATTCACCTTGTCACTGTGTCTTTAAGAGAAATATTTTAAACTCTCGGTCACTGACTGCAGTTACACACAAGGTCACCAACGGTTGGCACTGTTGCAGAAAACGGCTACAAACTAATATAGTACATATTTGTAACATGGTTCCTGATTGGATGATATAAATACTGGACCTGCACTAAGATTATAGACACACATGACATACAAAATTTGACATTGAACAAAAGATATACGAGATGATGTAATAATATACAACATACAACTAAGTAAATATATAAAATATACAACACGTGACTTACAACATACAACATAAGAAGTAAAACTTAAACAAATCCACATATGGACACAGAACATGCAACTTAATAATACAACGTACATCACATAACATACAACATAAAACAAAACATACAACCATACACCATTCGACAACCGTCAACGGCCAATACAACATACGACATTTGACAGACATAATATGACAAACAACATACGATCAACAGATGACAGACATCACATGACAAACAACATGACAGACAACATATGACATACATCACATGATAGACAACATATTACAGACAACATATGACAGAAATCACATGACAAACAACATGACAGAAATCACATGACAAACAACATGACAGAAATCACATGACAAACAACATGACTGACAACATATGACACAGAACATATGACAGAAATCACATGACAAACAACATGACAGAAATCACATGACAAACAACATGACTGACAACATATGACACAGAACATATGACAGAAATCACATGACAAACAACATGACAGAAATCACATGACAAACAACATGACTGACAACATATGACACAGAACATATGACAGAAATCACATGACAAACAACATGACAGAAATCACATGACAAACAACATGACAGAAATCACATGACAAACAACATGACTGACAACATATGACACAGAACATATGACAGAAATCACATGACAGACAACATATGACAGACATTACATTACAGACAACATATGACAGACAACGTATGACAGACAACATATGACAGACAACATATGACAGACATCATATGATAGACAACATTAAACAGACATTATATGATCAACATATGACATACAACATATGAAAGACAACATATGACAGATAACATATGACATACATAACATGATATACAACACATGACAGACAACATATGACAGACAACCTATGACAGACAAGGTCCAGGCTCCCACGCTTCAACCAGATACCCGTCACTTCAAAATTAATTAGGGCAAACCCGTTTTATTTCTTTTAAATATTTATAAACCCACGGAAACCATACGCTTTGAGACACTTTGTATCAGATAAACCCGGGTTCTCGGGTTTCTGACTTAGTATCATAAAAACCTTTACATTCTGGTCGCAATGGCGGCGCCTGGGAACATAGCAGGGGCCGTAACTGCTACATGACACCTTCGTTAAGACGTCGAGAAAAAAAGATCTGTCACCGAGTGGTTAGTTGACGTCTGTTGGGATATTAATCTGCCCAATCTCCGTGAAGCTCTTTAATTGGTAGAGTTTAACTAAAGGCTGAGGGGAGGATGCAATAAAATATGCTGAAGTAGGTTAGGGGTATGAATTTTGGGCGGCCGAATTTTAATATTGCACTGGGTAGAAATTATTTATATGCGGTTTTTTTTTAAAAATGGGTGAAATCGGATATTAGGTTGGTTTTTTTTGGGTTAAGATAGAGTCTAGGTTACTGTGGTGGTTGAAAAATTTGCCTCTGGGGTCATCAATAGAAGTCACGTTTTTTGGAACGTTTTTTCCCCTCCCCCCCTCTTTCCCCCCCCCCCCTCTTCCAATCTTTTGACGTCACTAAAGTCCGAGTTCCTACCTGTTATTAGGTGAGTGACGTCATTGGTGGACGACGTCTTGTTGCTGTGGGGTGGTAGAGTTGGGAAAGACAGCACCATACAGCGCCAGACAGCACCAGACAGCACCAGACAGCACGAGCAGCGTTTCTTCCAGACTTTTTTCTCCGGGGGGGGGGGGGGGCACTTGAAATTTTCGGGGGGGGGGGGGCGGTAGACTTTCTTCGGGGGGGGGGGGGCGGACACTGTTAAAAGTATATATTTTCTATATAAATTATATAAATCATTTCGTTCGGGGGGGGGGGGGCGGTAATTCTTTTTCTGCCCCCCCCCCCCCCCCCGGAGAGATGCCTGGAAGAAACTCTGAGCACGAGGTATCAGGAACATTAAGGTGCAACAAGTTGATTGATTTCCCCCCCCCCCTTCTGTTTCTCATTTTTTAAAAATCCTAAACAACCAATGGTCACATTTTAGTATCGGAACAAAACAAAACAACATTGTTTGAAATTTTTGTACGTACCATAACAAACTATCTTCAATACTAAAACAGATTGACCGGTTAACCATCACTTCACATATCAAGCTGGGTTTTCAGATAAAAACGAGCAAGATGTCTTTGGGTTAGATAGAGGTAATGTTTGTTACCTCTAAAGTGTGCGGTTGCGCGGCCGCGCAGTAGTTGTGTACCTGCCGCGCAGTCACTTTGTAAAATAGGTTTATCCTTGAATAAGACTTTTAGAACCCCGCTTCTTTCAAGTTTCACCCTCTACCCCCCTCTCCACCTCTCCCCACCCCTCACACACACACACACACACATATATATATATATATTATATATATATATATAATATATATATATATATATATATATATATATATATATATATATATATTATATATATATATATTATATATATATTATTATATAGATATTTTTTATATATATAAATGTATGTATATATATATATATATATATATATATATATATATATATATATATATATATATATATATATATATATACATTTATATATTTATATATATATTTTCGTGGGGCGGGGGTGGACACTGGTAAAAGTATATATTTCTATATACATTCTTTTTCGTTGTTGGGGGGGGGGGGGCGGTAAACTTTCTGCAAGGGGGTGGGGGGGGGGGCGCTCCGCTTTCCTTCTCCCCCCCCCCCCCTCACCCCGAGTAGCCTGGAAGAAACTCTGTCTACCACCCATCTCCTCTTCACTAGTGTCTGTCTCACGTGTTATGAATGCTGAGAATAAACGTAAACAAATGGGACGCTACTCTAACGATATTTTATGTTTACAAACAACCTCTACCAAAATAATCCAACACGTTTATAACAGTAACCTTTTAAAAATCTATGTGATGTGTGGAAATAGCCTTCTTAGAAATTGGTGTTTTTTTCTCTTTCGTATTGAGATTGTGTAAAGTTCCGTTTTTTTTTTTTTTTTTTTTAAATTAAAACCACATTTAAAAAAATAATTATTTTAGCGAATATTGCTGCTTACGGTTTGGAAAAGGGTGGTGGTGGGGGAGGGGGGGGGGGCTGTTATCACGGAGATCGCTTGTAAAAAGATCCAGAAAAATCTCATCCGTCTCCGGGAGAGGTAACACAAATGAGGTTTTAGAAACCTCAGTCTACACTCAACAAAAGCCAGCGTGCATATCATTTCTTCTCTATAGGTTTTTTTTAAATATCTGTATACGCCGTGTTACCTGAGGCATAGGGGAGGAACGGGGAAACCCGTTTTGCAGGAAAAATTGTAATTCTGTAAGGGGTGGGTTGCTTCGTTTTTAAATTGAAAAAAAAAAGACATAACATTATTTGAATAGAGGATATAACTGTATAGAAACCTTGTCAGTTCAACTTCCTGAATCGTTGTTTGGGTTTTTTTTTTTTTTTTTTTTTTTTTTTTTTTTTGTAAAGTTGATGGTTTGAAGAGTTGAAGCTGGTTACATGAAAGAAGGTGTTGTTAAAGTGTAACGAATGACGCTTGAAAAGTAGGGTGAAAAAATTGAACCGGGCCATCTGTAAACAGAGATATGGAAATCAGGGGTTTCGTGTGTTGGTGTGCCATCATTAAAAAACAACTAACGGAATCAACGAAACGAAATTTTGTATCCAGATTTCTGCAGCTGGTTTTGTCAAGGTTCTGTAGTTATGATTGAAGAACTCGTTTTATACATTTTGTATACATTATTTTAATTTATGTAAATAGGTCGCCTCAATAAAAGTTATATTGCAGTTCTAATGCTTTAAATTGTTACCATCGCATACAACAAATGTCGTATGTACATGTTGCTCATTGATTTTTAAAGTAACATGTTCATACAATTTTTAAAAGAACTGCATTCATTTATTCATTCATTCAAAGAACTACAAGCAGAGGTGTAGTTTGTAAACCACTGGGTCGATTGTTCGTCTGCTGGTGTAAGATGTGGTCAAGTTAGCAGAAGATGGTTCATTATTTTATGGTCCAACATTACTTGATAAGAGCATTATTTTATGGTCCAACTAAGACTTATTACTTGATTGGAGCATTATTTTATTGTCCAACATTACTTGATAGGAACATTATTTTATTGTCTACCTTATTACTTGATTGGAGCATTATTTTATTGTCCAACATTACTTGATAGGAGCATTATTTTATGGTCCAACTTATTACTTGATATGAACATTATTTTATAGTCCAACGAAATACTTGATATGAGTAATATTTTATAGTCCTACCTATTACTTGACAGGAGCATTATTTTATGGTCCACCTTATTACTTGATTGAAGCATTATTTTATGGTCCAGCTTGTTACTTGATAGGAACATTATTTTATGGTCCAAATAATTACTTGATAAGATTATTATTCTATGGTCGAACTTTGATAGGAGCATTGATGGTCCAATCTATTGCTTTTTAGGAGCTTAACTTTAAAGGGGTGTATGGGAAGAGGGACCTTGATATTAAGAGTTAGGGACTGTGATAGAGTTAGGGATTGTGGTAGTTAGGGAAAGGGAATGTGATCGTTGAGGTTAGGGACTGAGATAGACAAAGTTAGGGACCTTTATAGACGGGTTAGGGACCTTTATAGACGGGTTAGGGACCTTTATAGACATGTTAGGGACCTTTATAGACAGGTTAGGGACCTTTATAGTCAGGTTAGTGACCGCAGAAAATAAACAGCACTGAGACGTCTTGTCAACTTGTTGCTATTCGTTTTTTTTTTTTTTTGTCTGACGGATTTCTATTTTTAGAACAGCTAACTTAAAGGGTCACATTATAATACGTGTGGATTGGGTAATAGGTTTTTCATTAGGTTAACGTTGATTTGATCTCACTCTTTATTCAGGCATCAAATGATGACCTCATAAAGTTTGACGTTTAGGGGTCAATTTTTCTTTAAACTTCCGCCCTCGAGAGTTCTGACTCAGGCGGGGTAACTCGTGAACTTTGAGGGCAAATAGGTGAAAAAACGGTTAATTTAATTCGCGCATGTGACCTAAGGTTTGGGGCCACGAGTGAGAACACGGTCATGTTGAGTTTGTTTATTTTGTTTCGTTAGTTGGGTCGACCAAGATTTAATTTTTTTAGAAATAATTCATTTACTCTGTTTTTTAATTCGCTACGACCTAGATTTTTAGAAATAAATTATTTAAATTTAAACAATTTTTTGACATAAATCTTTAGTTGACATTAGGTTTGGTAAAAGTTGTATGAAAGTTGTTTTTGTAGAATAGGAGTGTCGGGTAATATGATATCTGCCTCAGAAAACAATGTTCGTGGACTAAGGTGCCTGTTGTCGAAAACTAGAGAGGGGTCGGCGTGGTCGAGTCGGTAAAGCTCATGGTTGCTAAACCGAAAAGTCTCTAGTTTGAACCATCGGGCAGATGAGGCTCGTTAGCTGGGGACAGCCACTCTTCTAGGAGAGGCAACTTCAAAATCAAACAACTGCTGCCTTGTAGTTTGTTTTTGGTTGGACAAAGGCTATGGAAGCAAATCCAAACAGAAATCGGAGTCAATGGCATCAATGGCGCATAACCAGTTGACACGTATACTTTTCAACTCTAAAATTAAGAACAAAGAAGCAGATGACTAGAGGATTTGCATCCCACAACAATAAAATGGTAAAATGTGTATGTGTACAAATGTTTATAGAAGCGTTTATGTTTACGTAAAAAACTATAACATATGAATACATCTGTCAGCAATGTCAACTATGAATGATGTATTATTGACTAAATCTCTTTGCTCAAAACTCTACGTATTTGAAGTATATCTCAAATTTCGAAGTTTGTTTTTCTTCTTTTACTTTGGTTTTATGATAGATGGACGATACGGTGTTCCGTAACTCAACAGACCTATTGTAAAGAAGCTTTTTTTCCCTTTTACTTTGGTTTTATGATAGATGGACGACACGGTGTTCCATAACTCAACAAATCTATTGTAAAGAAGCTTTTTTTTTTCTTTTACGTTGGTTTTATGATAGATGGACGACACGGTGTTCCATAACTCAACAAACCTATTGTAAAGAGGCATCGTCTTACGACTAATAATGGCTGTTTAGTCCTAGTAAACACACACTAAAACGCACGTACTAGTTCTGTTGAAATAAGAAAGTTGTTTTGGTAAGGACGGAAGAACTGATTTGTCTATCTGGTCGGATCCAGTCCTTCACTTGTGGGATGTTGGTTCATGCACTGATGGTGTGTGGGGAAAGGTTAATAGTGGTGAACACAAGGTCAAGATTGGTGAACACAAGCCTCAGGTGGAAAATGGTGAACATAAGTCAAGAAATAGTGGCGTATATAAGTCAAGAATGGTGAACATAAGTCAGGAATGGTGAACATAAGTCAAGAAATAGTGGCGTATATAAGTCAAGAATGGTGAACATAAGTCAGGAATGGTGAACATAAGTCAAGAAATAGTGGCGTATATAAGTCAAGAATGGTGAACATAAGTCAGGAATGGTGAACATAAGTCAAGAAATAGTGGCGTATATAAGTCAAGAATGGTGAACATAAGTCAAGAAATAGTGGCGCATATAAGTCAAGAATGGTGAACATAAGTCAAGAAATAGTGGCGCATATAAGTCAAGAATGGTGAACATAAGTTAAGAATGGGGAACAAAAGTTAAGAATGGTGAACATAAGTTAAGAATTTAAAGTCAACTATAGGAGAGCCCAATACTCGATAGACTAATAACTAGATTCCTGTAATTTTCTATTTCCCTAGAACCGCGGTGAAGACGTTGACCTTTTTAATGCCACACGGTTTGAAGATCATAAATAAAACATGCGAACCGTTTGCAGCTCGCGTAGTAATACATTTCAACCCAAGGTGTATCGGGCATTGACATCTTACAATTTGAACACAAAATGAACACGCGTGACAACGTAACAACAACAAAATCGCACTTCTACACCAGGAAAGAGAATTTTCTTTTTAAACTGCTGTTAAAAAAATATGAAAACAGTTTCGACCTCAGGTGTTTTTGTTTGGCCAGTTTAGGTGATAGAAAAACATAAAGCCATTTAGCCATTTAGCCACTATTAACCTGTGATGTTTTCAAACAAGATGAAATTGTCACTCGTGTAAGACGTTTAAATTTTTTTTTTTTACGGCGTGGTGGTATTATAGGGCGTGTCAAGTTTCGCACCATAGTAGAATACCACCCATATACCACCCCTGTCCCCCAACATTATAGCATAAAAGATCAGCAGTATAAAAGAAGTTTTTATCAAGGATTACCCGTACCATTAAACGCTATTCAATACTTTTTTTTTTATGCGAGGTTAAAAAAGATAACCCGGTTTTATCCAGATTTTTTGGTTTGTTGAGCCAAATTTTTTTTCCCATGTAGGCCAAAAAACGTCAGCATCTCCTCCACTAGTGAATTACGTCACACGAAGCAGCCGTCACTGTATCCAGTTCCAGCCGGTTGAAACAGCCTCGACTGACACAGGTTTTTAACCCTCGTGTAAGCCAAACGTTTTGGGTTAACTGGCGTTAGATTTTGACAGGCAGTGGACGCCACGCTAAAACGTAGTTTGTTGTGGGTCGCTCTGTTTCTTAACAGACGGCTGTTAAATTTATCAACCGTGTCACGCTTGTTTAATGACCCCCCCCCCCTACACACACACACACACAACACAACCCCTACACACAAAACATCTCCGCCACAACATACCCCCCTCACACACACACACAACACACAACCCCTACACACAAAATATCTCCGCCACAACATACCCCCTCACACACACACACAACACAACCCCTACACACAAAATATCTCCGCCACAACAGACCCCCCCCCACACACACACACAAACATCCTCTACACAACATATCTCCCCCACAACATACCCCCACACAAACATCCGCCACAAAACATACCTACCCCACACAAAATACCTTCACACACACAACATACCCCCCACCCCCATACCTCTCCCCACATAAACATACCCCCCCCCACACACACACAAACATCCACCACACAAAATACCCTTTGTCAACAGGTGCTGTACTATCAAAGCCCCATTTTTTTTAAAAGGGGGAGGGGGGATTCTTAAGAAAGTAATCTTTTCATTGACTGTACCAATAAGAAACACAATGAAGGGGTGGGGACATAGAGTTATGATTAACTCTAGATTTTTCTCAGACAGACGGGGAAGGGGGTAAAAATATTGACACGATAAAAAAAGTAGCGTCTTTGATTTTAATTACATTTAATTTTACTTAAACGAGAATAATTTATCCTTTAAAAGAAAAGATTATTAGATTTACATCGAAATGTATTTCAACTGGAATTGGGATGATTTGTTTTTTTAAGATAATTTGCTTTTGAAATAAAATAAAAATATTTGTTTACTTACTAAATATATTTGAACATGGATAATTTGTCTTTAAAATTATATATTATTTAACATCTAAATACATTATTACTGGGATAATTGTCTGTACAATCAAAGATATGTTTAGCATCTAAATCAGGGGTTCCCAAACTTTTTTGAGTGGCGACCCCCTTTTATGAATTGTATGTGACACGCGACCCTCATAGAATTTGTAAGGAACTTCATATGCACCAAAAAAAAAAAAGATTTTCTAGTATAATTTTAATTTAAATTATTTTGAAATTTTTTTATAATGCGATTGATGATATTGCTTGCTATAGCCACAAAATTCATGCAGACGAAATAGCATTTATTTTTGGTGTGTTCCGAATGACTAGTCTCAAACACTCATGACTAAGAACAACTTAGCAAGAATGCAGTGTTTCTTCCAGACTTTTTTCTCCGGGGGGGGGGGGGGGGGGGGGGGGGGGGGGGGGGGGGGGGGGGGGGGGGGCACTTGATGTTTTCGTGGGGGGGGGGGGGGGGGCGGTCAACATTTTCCGGGGGCGGACACTAGTAAAAGTATATTTTTACTATATAAAATTCCATCTCGTTCGGGGGGGGGGGGGGGGTAGAAATGCATGGAAGAAACTCTGACCGTATGCTTTGTGGCTTCTCTATTCCATTATGCTAAGAACAACTTAGCACAGT